>NW_003546499.1:79075-83979 GCF_000090795.2 Amphimedon queenslandica | reverse complement strand
GAAATAAATTGAACAATAGAGACCCGAATCAGTAAGAGGAATTCCCAGCTAGTACCTGATACAAAAAAACAAACTCAGGACTCAGGATGTGCAACTCCATGTTGGGGGAGGAGAGAACTGTGGTCTAGGCTCCAGCATGAGGGAGACTGGAAGAGAGAGCCAGTGCACGAAATCTTGGGCTTGCAGCAGTAGAGAAGAGCCCATCATAGAGAGAACCATCTATGAGATGGGAGAGTGACTTTTGGGAAACGGGGAACTAAAGATCTTCAAGGGAGGAGAGTGGGGTACGACCTACCTCCAGGCAAAAAGACTGCCGGGCGAAGGAGACTGGCCAAAAAAGGAGAAAATAAGAGACTTACAAGAATGTACTGACCCCAAGGAAATAGCAGACGAATGTACTCCGGCTTGACGCAGCCCTAAACTTCCAAGGCGGACAGAAAGGGAGACCACTAGACAAGCCTAGGGAGAAATGGAGCCTCTAATAACATCTGAGAAAGCATGACAAACTAAAAAATCAAACTGTAAGCCAACTGGGAGAGGGACATTAGGGGGAAAGGTACGCAGAGCACACAGAAACTTTGGAAGACTCAGGCAAGACTGCAAAAGTGCAAATTCAGATTGAGCATCTTCAAGGGAAGAGAGCAATGAAACCAGAGATCTGATCTTCCCTACTCTTTCCATGGCGACAAGGAGTTTTACCGAATGAATGATGGATTCTGCTTCATTTGGACAGCCAACTCCTACTGGTGTGGGCGGAAAATACTATGGATCTGTGGTGGCACAAGTGAGACAAGACACTTAGAGGCCAAACGCTGAAAGACCTCCATGGCAATTGGGCAAAGACCACCAGATTTCTTGCGAGAAGCAAGGACAGAAGCTCCACATAAGTGTAGGGCAATTGCCTGAAGGAGACCAAATGCCAAATGGGTAGTTAATTGCGTGAGGCGGAGGAAATTGGTAGAAGTGGAAGGGGAGGGACAATGAATCCCCTCCTTGTGATGGTTAGGGCTGAGACCTGTAGGACCAGGTGCCGAATCAGGAGAGAATGACATGACAACTTTGGAGACTACACCTGTAGAGATAGAGGCAGAAAGAGTGAGAGAAGGGGAAAGAGGAGAGACAGAGGAAGTAGGAGCAGAAGGGGGATGGGGGAAGATATGTGATGGAAGGGGGGAGAGTAGAAGGTGAGGCGGGATGGAAACCAAAAAGCAGAGGAGAGAGGGGGGAAAGGTGAGGGCTGAGGAGAAGGGGAAGTGGGAAGAGAAGGAAGTGAGGGAGGAACAGAATTGGAAGGTAGAGGAAGTGAGAGGGTACGGGAGGGAGGTAATACGGAGCCTTGAGGGTGCTTGAAGAGCATGGAAGCACAAGAGTCCTCATCAGGGGGGACGAGACCATGTGAGTCCAGAACCTGCAGAGCCTTCCGGAAGCGGCCATTTTGTACAGCCGCTCGAGCCCGATTAGCCTTATGGGACGATGAGTGAGTGGTGAGATTGGAGGAGGCCCGATTACAGGACTTCCCACAGTGATCCAAGAAAAAGCCATCCTTCCAGGCTTTAAAATGCTCTCTCATGAGTGAGACAAGGGACCTCACCTTACAAAACTTGAAAGAGAGTAAGAGGATGCCATTGAGAAGACAACTCCAGGCATCCAAATCGTCAGGGCAGTCCACAACAGACCTGAGAGTGAAGAAAAGGATATCAGCCCAAAGATCTCTAACCCCCTTAGGGGGACATGGTACAGAGTCGCTACTAGTAGACGGCAAATCCCTGAGAACAAAGGTAGAGAGAGAGTAAGAAGCCACGAGCTGGAGCTTCAGTAAGCTGAGGAGACGGCTGTGGTGGCGGCGCAATTCCACTACCACCAGGGGTCAAGGGTGAAGGCTCAGAGGCCATGGAGGATAAGAAAGGACAGTCACGTGGCAACAAAGCAGGAGAGCTGGCCAGCCATTTGCTGGAGCCAAAAGGGTTCCAACAGCCTCCCTTCTCCCCAAGAAGGCACGAAGGATAATGTCACCTTCTTTTCGAGCGGGCACAATGAACGCATTTGGCGTTATCCCAATTGCACTGGCAAAACTTGGGGGCAGCCATATTATTATTATTATTAATTTTATTATTATTATTAATTTTATTATTATTATTATTATTATCATGAGAGAGAGAGAGAGAAGGAGAGATGTGGGAAAAGGGGAGAAACCCATAATCACAAAAATGGAAAGGAGAGAAGAAACAAAAGAAGAATAAAGACGAGAGAGAAAGACATGAGAGCGAGAGAAAAGTTAAATCAGCCCATCCACAGAAGGCAGGACAGGTAGAGTCCTATTCAGCCACATCTGAGCATTAAAATGCCAGAGTGTAACTGAGAGCCTCTGGAGGAGATGGCTATTATTATTATCATTATTATTAAAAAACCAACCAAAAAAAAAAAGAAACAAAAAACAAACCAAAAAACCACAAGGATCAGAGAGACAGTTATGACACACCATACATTATTATCATTATCATTATCATTAACATTATTATTATTATTATTATTGAACAAAAGCAACAACAGCAGGGAAGTGAACAAAACATTATTATTATTATTGTACAATGAGAGACAAGAGAGACAAAAAGGGAATGGAAGAAAGAGAGAAAGGAAAAATTGGGACCAAGCAAAAAATAGGAAAATAAAATAAAAAAAAATAAAAAAATAGTAACAAAATAAAATGACAATAAAATGAAAATTAAACAAAACATCCTACAGTTGGCCATCCACATCAGGGGACAAAATGGAAGAGAGACCCAACTGCATCTGACATTGGAGCACCACAGAGTCACAGACAGCCTCTGAAAAATATGGAGAGTAGGTTCAGAGTCAGGGAGACCAAACCGGGTTCCAAAATGACGACAGAAAGCCTGGAAGATCAAAATGGCAATGGAACTCCAGCCCCCAAGAGACTCAACGGCCAGCGGAACAAATTCGACGACAACGCAATGGCACTTATCAAAATGGACGACCCGTTTACAGTGTTCAGCCACCAATAAGGGGAACCCTGACAAGAAGCAGCATTACCAATAGTCTGCTTTTGGAGGGGAGAAATGACAGTAACGTCCATAGCAGTAGGACAGCCCTGAGACTACGAGGGATGCAAAATGTCGGCTGGGCGACAAGTGGGATTCGGGAAAAGGGACAGTATTTCCCTGCATGGGAAAAGGGCAGCAGACTGTGCAGCTGAGAATAAAACATCTTTTAGAGCATAGTGCCGAAGGATTCGATCACCATTGCCACCACAAGCCATAGTATGTTCCCCCATGGGGTCAGCAGGCCGAGTGCAGACTGTACAGACAGAAGACTCACTGGCTAAAGGAACCCCCAACCAGTAGCGAAGACACACCCTGAACTCAGCATCTAACAGATGGAGACCGAGGGTAGAGGAGGCAATAATACCCAACCAGTCCCCAGCATGAATTATGTTTGTCAAGAGGAGGAGAGCATGAGACCAATCGTCCTGAAACAGAGATAGCAGACTATTGAAGACAGACTGATCAAGTGTGATAAGGCCTTCTGAGTGATAGGAAAGTCAAAGTGATCAAGAGAGGGTAGCTTATCCCTGCTAGAGGTAGTGGCAAAAAGGAAAAGGGCTGAGTCTAAATATGATGAGGGCACCTCCAAACCTGAAAGGGAGAGGATAAGAGGAGAGCAGGCAGACACAGTGGCCAAGAAAATAGCAGGAGCATGAAGAGAAGCCTGATGAAGACCTATCCCTTCTAATCGAACAGGGAGAGTAGCCTTGAGAAGAAACCAAGGAGAAAGGCCACCTCCAATTAAATTAGACAGGCACAGGGCTATGTGCTCATCAAACTTACCAATAATAGAGAGAAGGACTTCATTATTATTATGAGACAAAAGGGCAACAAATAGAAATGAAATATGTAGAAAGGTGGTGAGTAGACCCATCCACCTCAGGGGGGTGGAGATGTGATCTGCAGAGCCACATATGAGCATTAGGTCACCAAAGCACTACCGAAAGCTTCTGGAAGAGGTGCTGAGTGATCAGCCCTGGAGCCGTACCTCAACTGGAAGCCAGATAATGTCAATAGTTCTGATGGTAGACTTGGCCCTGAGACTCCAGCCACCCAATATCTCAACGGCAAGAGGCAAGAAGGAGACTCCCACCTGCTTACAGTCCTCAAAGCGAACGATATTTTTGTGCTCCTCTGCATACAGTAAGGCTGAACCTTGGGAAATTGCAGTCTGGGAGACCCTCTGAGGTTGAAAGGAGATGACAGTCACATCCACAGCTGCTGGTTTGCCTTGAGACCAATTAGGCAAGTAAAGGTCAGCAAGATGAGAACAGGACCCAGGCACAATCGAAGGAACCTCCCTATGGGGAGACAGAGCTGCAGCTTGGGCAGCAGTAAATAGAACATTTCTAAGAGAGTTGTGCCTGAGAATCTTGTCCCCATTCCCACCACAAGGTACCGAAAGGTCTCCAAGGGGATCACAGGCTCTGGTGCAGAGGGGACAAACAATGTCAGAACTAAAAAGAGGGATACCTAGCCAATACATCTGACAAGTCTTAAAATCTAAGTCAAGGAAATGTAAACCTAAGCTGGGTGAAAGCAAGGCAAGGAGCCAGTCTCCTGCATGAGGGATAATAGACGAGAGGAACAGAGCACGAAAACGAGGACCAGTGGCAGAGGAGAAAAGCTTGTCATAAAGAAGAGAATGAATGGCTCGAGATAAGGACTTTTGGGTGATAACAAGATTGAAGTCTTCAAAAGAGTCGATAGGGGAATGACCTGAAATGGAACAAAAGACTTTGAAAGCAGAGGAGACATATAATGGAGGAATAGAGTGATTAGAGAGAGACTTCATCAGATCTGTACAAGCATGAACTGAACTAAGAAAAATGGCAGAAGCAT
>NW_003546499.1:73339-79065 GCF_000090795.2 Amphimedon queenslandica | reverse complement strand
AGAGCACGGTGCAAGAGATCATTAAAGGCCTTGTTGATGAGTGGCAGTAATTCCTATTATTATTATTATTATTATCATTATTATTATTATTATTATTATTGTTATATTTAATATTTATACATAAATTATAACCATAACAATATTATTACGTATTGACAAAGATACAAATGTAGTATAGGTTAGAGATACAGATACGGAAGAAAAATAATGACAATATGTTATTATTATTATTATTATTATTATTGTTAGTAGCAAAATATTTTTAATAATTAAATTTATTACATTTAATTTTATTATTTTAATTATAATAATTACTTATTATTATTTTTACTATTATTATTCATTATTATTATTAACAAAAGAAAAGAAACACTTAGGTGTAGGATAGATTGTACATGTGTATAATATAGAAAATAGAATTATTATTATTATTATTACTATACAACACAGCACAGACATACACAATTAAATAGACTAAAGACAAAACAAGAAATAAGAGAATCAAAACATAGAAAGACAAAAGATAAAAGAAAGGAAAAGAAAGGAAATCAGCACTGGCCATCCAAAACAGATGGGATGGTAGGAAGGTGACCCAGCAACATTTGGGCATTGGCACACCAAGGACAGATAGAGAGCCTCTGGAAAAAATGGTTAGAGAGCTCCGCAGCAGGGAGACCTATGCGAGCTCTAAGATGGCGACCGAGGGCTCTATGACCTTAATGGCAAATTGACTAATTCCTCCTAGGTTCTCTACAGCCATTGGGACAAAGAAGACACCTGCCCTAGTGCAGTCATCGTGGAGTAGGACACACTTCCTGTGTTCAGCCATGAATGAAATGGCTCTTGTGAGAAAGCAGCATTAGATAGGGTCAGACGTTGAATGGGAGAATTCACAGAAACATCAAGTACAGCAGGACAACCTTGAGACCAAGATAGGAGGAACACATCAGCAGAACGACTCACAGAATCTGGAATAAGAGATGGGGCCCCCATAGAATGGGAGAGATCAGCAGATTGAGCTGCTGAATCAACTCTTAATCCATTGTGTCTGTGAGTCCTGTCCCCATTACCCACACATGCAAGAGCATGGTCTCCCCTAGGATCTGCAGGAAATGTACAAAAAGGACAAGAAGCAGTGCTACTGGTGTGAGGCATCCCAAGCCAGTATTTAAGGCAAAGCCTAAACTCAGAGTCCAATAAATGAAGTGCAAGGTTAGGGCATGGCAGAGCATTTAGCCAATCACCAGCATGTGGGATGCCAGAAGAGCCTGGGAGCAAGGATCACTAGAGGATGAAAGAAGTTTATGAAAATTCGATTGATCAACTAGCTTAGCTATAGGCCTCTGAGACACAGGGAACTCTAGAGACTAAAAGGAGGTGATATCTGCAAGGCCTGAGATCGAAGAGAACCTCTAAAAGCATGCAAGAAGTAACATAAGAGGGAGGGAACTCCAGACCATATAAACAAGATTAAAGTCTTCAAAGAGTTGTTAGGGGAATGACCTAAAATGGAACAAATGACTGTGAAAGCACAGGAGACATAAGGAGGAATAGAGTGATTAGAGAGAGACTTAATCAGATCTATACAAGCATGAACTGAACTAAGAAACATAGCAGAAGCTTGGTGACCAGCCTGCCTGAGACCAAGGCCTCCTAATTGAATATGGAGAGAGGCTTTGAGGTGAGACCATTCTGAAACAGGCCCCCCAACTAGATTAGAAATAGCACAGTGCAAGAGATCATCAAAGGCCTGGTGATGGTTGGAAGCAATTCCGGAGGCATGGTACGAAGGACACACAAACTTTGGAAGACTGAGACAAGCACGTAAGATAGTAAACTCAGAGTGGGCATCTTCCAGCTGAGGGAGAAGGGAAACATAATTCCTGATTTTATCTACCCTATGTTTAGGCTTAGCTAGGCAAAAATTTAGAGAACCGATATGAGAGCCAAGAAGAATGAAGCCTTCAGAAGAGTATGGGATATCATCACGGATACTAGCATCATGGGAGGAGCCAGTGGGAATGAAGGTAAGGCATTTTGAGTGTTTAAGGAAGAGACCACGGCTAGGAGCTTCCTCCTCTATGATGGCCAGAGCTGAGCAAAGGTCGTCTGATGAACCGCAAAGAATGCCATCATCGAAATACCACCCATTGAGGAGGAGACCAGGGACCTTACTAGCAATTCTTTGGACAATGGGATGAAGGACAGAAAAAGCCAAGGGACCTAGAGGATCTCCTTGTTGAACCCCACAGCAGCTATATATAGTGTGAGGACCAAACAGGAGATGAGACTGAGTGGAGTAGCAATACTCAAGCCAAAGAGAAAGGGAAGGAATGGAAGCCCTGACTTCCTGAAACATTACCTCATGGTTAATGCTATTGAAATCATTGGAGAAATTTAACTGGAGGCAAAGATTGGAGTCCGAGGTAATAGAAGGATCAGCCTGAATGATTTTCAGGGAGTGTATTAGAGCTTGAGAGCCATTAAGGAACCCAACCCCCAATCGATAGGGAGGAAGATTAAGCTTGACTTGGGGCATTAGAAAAGAGGAGAGGCACTTAAAAGTGAGCCAACGGAAAACTTCTCCTATAGTTATAGGTTGAAGATCCCCAGATTTCTTGCGGCAGGCAAGTAAGGTGGTCCCACAAAGATGAGGAGCAATAGAGGGGGGAATGAGATGGTGACCAGAGCCAAGAAGAGAGGCAAACTGAGACAATGAGAGCAAAGTTGTGTGGGCAACACTGGGGGAGGGACAGCATAAGGCTTCCTTGAGATGGTTAGCTCGAAGACCAGTAGGCCCAGGAGCAGTATCAGTAGGGAATGACGTGACAGCCTTTAAAACAGCACCTGTGGGGAAAGACAGAGGAGGGGAAGAAGCGCGAGAGGGAATAGGAGAAGGGGAGGAGATAGGTGGAGTGGCAGGAGCAGGAGGGGGAGGAGAAGCAGAAAGAGTACGGGGTGAGAACAGAAGGGGAGCGGAGGAAGAGAAGTGGGTGGAGGAAGGGGAAGGAGAAGTAGAAGCCAGAGAATTGTTAGAAGGGGGGCAAGACCCTGAGAACCAAGAGCCTGGATGGTATTTTTATTAATATTATTATTATTATTATTATTATTCAACAAACAGGGCAAAACAAGTTAAAAATACGTTTAAAAAATTAAAAAAAATTTTTCAAAATATCCAATCTTTGTTTTAACTGCTCCTTGTCTCTTTTAAATCTAGCACAGTATCTGTTTCAATTATGATATCTCCTGTTCCATTTATTTCTTCATTTTTAACTTGCTTTTAATGTCTTAATTTTTCAGTTTTTTATCTAAACTGATTAATGTCATGATCCTTCTCAACTTGTTTACAACTACATGATGAATTTTGATCCTTAGGCTTAATACTTTGAGCACTAGCGACTGTATGGCACACATCTTGTTCAATTTGTTAATGATTGACTGATCTAATAATAATTTTAGGTGTAAGAGAAACAAGTTTAGATTTGCGCCTACAGTCTACACATGAAATATAGACTTGTTTCTGATTTTAGCTACATTTTTTACGCAGAAATATATACATAATAGATGTATACAAACACTAAACACTTGGGATTGTAAAACATAGATGTGATAGACTACGTAACCAGGTTTGGAAATTGATGACATCACACAGACAATTACTGTAATGTGCGCTTTTATTAGAACAAAGCCACTTTTACTAAAAATCTTATTTTCTTGCATCAATGGTATGCTCATTCTTATGAACTCTCTTTACTTAATGCAATGGGATTATTGTGGTACTAATTATAAATAGTCTTCCGCAATCCCTTGTTCTTGTGCAGGTTTCTTCCAATTTCTTGTAGGACTCGACCACAGATGTCGCAAAAGCAAAGCCTCTTAGTGTGACGAACTCCGATTATTATTTAGTCAACAAGAAGTAAGTTGTATTCTTCCTCTGTCATTATGTGCCACATGTGTAGCACTTCTTCACTTCTAGAAATTGATTTAATAATCTTCTTCTTGGAGTTTGGAAGAACTCCACTCACAACTCTTGTGGAGTTGAAGAACTCACTAAAGCACAAATCTACTTGATAAAACAAGTAATAGGTGTTGTCATTAACGTGATACAACCCTCCTCAATCCATCATGTTTAGCCATTTTTCAGTTTCCTGTTCTTTTTCTGTCCCTGCTGTGTCAGTCATAAATATAGACACCTCCTTTTTATTTTGTGAGTATATTTAGAGAGGATATTATTTTTTTCACACAAATCCTGAAACATATTGGAAAGCTTTCTCTTCAATGTTGTTGAGTGGGATGGGTCTGCTGCGTACTTCCGTTGGCAAATCAGGTCCTTGTAACTTGTACTTTTGATACACCAAGTTACGTAACGACATATGTCCTAACTGCTGGTAAAATGTAGGACCTGGATTTAACGATATTGATGTCAGAAGGAACGCTTTCCACATTGAATGAAATGTGGGTGAAGTACGTAAAGTATGAAATTGTACGCATATGTACTCTTTCTCAGCTTGTACCTCTTCTATTTCAAGAATCATAAAAAGTTGAAATGACAGATGCAGAAAACTGAATAAAATCAGAAGAATACGAAGGAGACTTCACCCAAGTGAGAAAAGCTTCGGTTTCTTTGGTGAGTGTACTGTTGGAAATTGCAATTGAGGGTGCTTTTATTTCCTTAACTCCTTCCAGAATGATGTCACAAGGTTCTATAATAAACATTACTAAAAAAACACTAGCAATTGTTTGATCATAATTACTTGTGGCTGTAATAGTGATGTCTGATAAAGCAAAATTATTAACATTCATAGTGATAGGAGGAGTAGCTAAAGATGCATCGTCAGTACCTACACGCTGCATTTTAAATTCAATAAATGCATGTATAGGCATACATACTTCTAATCTGGTCATTGTCTTTGCTCTTTTTCTTTCTTTTAGGAAGTGAATACATCTCTTGGTCTGAGCAATTCAACTCTTCATTTCCTCTACAGTTAGATTTATCTGAGGCCGGACAAAACAAATCTACAACACGGAGTGCTTGTGTGTTCCCTCTTAAAATCATTCATTGTCATATTGTCAGGTGTCCTCCCGATTTGTCGTTGACATCCAAGAAACTTTTCCAAGAGGTCTTCAAAAAGTTTACGACAAAAGAATCAAACCCTTGAAACAGTAAAAAGGTATTTCACTAGTTCAATGAATGATTTAGCTGTAAAAGAAACTTAAAGTTTCATAAGCAAATGTACACATACTGTACTTGTCATTTTCAGTCCTCCATGAGTTTTCTTGCTCAACAACAACTGTTCCTTTTGTTTACTAGTCAGAGCATTGATAGCATCAATTTTTGCCTCCAGTTCTGTAAGGTATGGAATCCTCCAACCACTATAATAATTATGTTTTAAATATTAATTATAATTAAGTTGATTTAATCTGCCTTCCGCCTGAAGTCAGTTCCTGAGTGATAAGGATCTTGAACATTTTCCTTTTTGTTCTTCCGTCAGTCAAAGTTCCTTATGTTTAAGCAATCAAAAAACATGAGGAAAATAATCACAAATATAGAAAATTCTTTGGCTTCCTCTCGTCCATTTGATAGAGCATTTGAAACTGTCTCACTGTGATGCTACATACATGAGTAGGATAATTGTTATCACATGAATATTACTAATATTAATATCCTTGAGCAGCCAAATGCACTTGCATGTTTGAAAAACTATTTAAAGGGTAACTGCAATGTA
>NW_003546499.1:70892-72997 GCF_000090795.2 Amphimedon queenslandica | reverse complement strand
TGTATAGCACTAATTTAAAGATTGGGATCATTATTCCAAGAATGGAACTGCAAAAAAACTTAAAATTCCACAAGTAGGTATATCTACTAATTTCCTTTTCTGTATCATTTTCTTGCAATTGCAAGCTTGGAATAATGAAAGGTAATGATTCCAATCTTTAAAGTAATGCTTTTACATTAATAGGCATGAAAATAAAGGATAATTTCCCCCCCCCGCTAGAGCAGATTAATCTGCATCTATGCCTGTAATGACGTCACGTTTAGCTACACCCACCAACAGGAAATAACACTGAAGCAAGCAAAATGAGCAATTTTAAGGCTCATATCTCAGTGAATAATTTTTTTGCAGTGGATATTTAGCCGTGACCTGTTGTTCCAAATAATGGCTTTTTGGCTGGTAATGTCAGTCACGTGACATTTCAACCTAAAAAGAAAAATGTGAACTTCAGAATTTCATGAGAGCCTTGGCAAGATGTACTGCTCTACCTCAACTGACTTAGAACACTGATTCATCCAACCCTTCAAGTGCACCTAATTTTTGTTATTTACTCCTTTTCTGTCTTTCCTCCTATTTCCTCTTGCTTTTTTATAACTAGAGCTACAATTATTGATCTCCTGGGCAGGGTTGTTGTAATTATTTAGAGTCATTAATCATTATGACTACAATTATTTGATGATTGGCTATGTAATGATTAGAATTAGAATTAGCTTTAACAATTGACTAAATCAATCATTAGAAGTAGAATTAGTTTGAATGATTTGTAATTAAATTAGTAATTTAATTAGATAACATTTAGATAATGAAGATTTTCAAAGTATTTTTACGTAAGATGATAACAGTCAGTATGTTACATCACATGCATGAATGCAGAATGTAAGAGGAGACTGTGACTATGCCTGATGTTTCATTGTTTACCCTTTTAAGTTACTTTTTTTATGGGCTCCTGGTACATGTACAGTAACTATACAATCATTATCTAATTAAATTACTCGTTGTTTCATTGATTACAATTAGAATTACAATTAAATAGCATAATCCTTTTAATTAGAATTAGCTAATAATTGCTAATGATTGCTAATTCCTAATGATTAAAATTAGAATTACAACAACCCTGCTCCTGGGTATCAGCAGCTCTTTCTGATAACCCATCAAGGTGTTTTAAAATTTGTGTCTCCCCTCCTGTTATTTTTCTCTGTCTATACCTTATAAAATCTATTATTAAATGAAAAATTTTGAAATCAAACATTTCCATAGTATGAGAGACAAAACCATGTTTTTCTTTTTCGATCATCCTTTATTCAAACACAATTGAAATGGAATCATTCTAGGCACCCTTCGTAACCAATCTGTGAACCGTCTAGTTCCTTTCTGCACACACCACACAAGTATCCATTTTGTTTCACCATTTCTTCTGTAGATATCAGTTTCCTCCATCCATCCTTTGTAAAGTACTTTTCTATTCTAGAGATATGTAAGACTTCATCCAAAAAAGCTGAACTAATATTCTTTATATCATTCAAGTCATTAGGTTGAAGTAACTGTTCAAGAAATGCTGTCGCAACTGTGTGTTTTGGCAAAAACCATTGAAGCATGGCTATAACACAATAAAAACAATTTCAGATAATATTCAATGCTTATAATTTTACTTCTGTCGTTTTCTTTGGGTGATTTCTTCCAAAAGCAAGTAGGCTTTGACGCTTCATTTCTAAACTTTTTCCTAGGTAGGCCAATAGCAGTTTGCCCAAAACCTTTAGGTCTTCCCTTTCTCTTTATATTTGGTGGTAAAGTTAGGGCAGAAACCTAATAAAATGATTTTGAAATGTGTTAATGAAAGTATGTCATTATGATACCATTACAGATTGAGTAGAATTTTGCATGCATGAAGGAGCAGTACACACATTGACCTAATGTATGTCAAGTATTTAAATACTTTAGATTTAGGTATATAAATGTACTTACTGCAAAAGTACAGTTTGGTGCATCAGAAGCAGGATCCAATAACATAATGATGTCATAAAACATTGTCAAATACACATACCATAACTGATTGACTGTTTTCCTTTCAAAGATGAGAGTAAATCGCATCACAAGATGAGGGATGAGTG
>NW_003546499.1:56203-66963 GCF_000090795.2 Amphimedon queenslandica | reverse complement strand
CGGTATGATAATCAAATAGCGTCATTAATCACAATAATACCGTATTACCGGTATATGGCCCATCTCTAATACGAACCACATGAATCACGAAAAGTGCTAAACAACAATTAAAATGATTTATAATAATTAATAATAAATGTGGTTATACCTCTGGTTTGGCCTTTTTCCTTTTCCTTGAGACTCATATTTTCTGCCACCCTTCACACAAGTGTACTTCATTTCATAGTACTTTATGTCAGGGTTACCTATCACATTAATTTGCTTCTGGGCTGCCTCAAATGTTCGAGTATCACGGTGCCAATACGTGACATTCTGCTCAGCTTCAAAAGTTTCCACTGCTGCTGTCACTTCATCAAGAGAAACAAACTCCTTTGCCATGTATAATATTGATTCTGAGTCTCTCTTTCGCAAGCCTTCTTCAAGAAGCTCCACCAAACTATCAGTATCAGAGTCAGAAGACGCCAAATGGATATTAGACGAGCAAGGCTCTTCAGCCGCCATTTTAAACTAAATTTCATCATTATCACGTGACCCTGACCAATCAAATTTCTGCACGAGTCAAATAACCATAATTTGAAGAACCGGTCATGGCTAATATCCACTGCGAAATTTTTTTCAAACAATGGAAGATGGAATACATCATTATTGTGGTCAGGCAATCATTAAGACCATAAAATAATTACCCAAAAAAATACATTGCAGTTACTTTTAAAGTCGATATATTCATACTTGAGACGAGGCACTAGTGTCAAACCACCCTCTGACAGAGATTTACTGTATATCTTCTTTAGGTGTTCCCAAGATATTCTTATTCCGTTCTTCTATATTACACATCGTAATCATGACATGTGAAGAAGATGAACTTACACAAAGATTCTTTGACTGAGAAGCCCAGCAATTGCGTGTGGTTTGAATCAGGTGAGGAGGATCAAAGAAAAAAAAAACTTCTATCTGTACTGTCAAAAGGATTAGTTGTTTGGTTGATAAGCTTTCTTTTGGAGTCATGGAGTCTAATTATTGTTCTGTTAATAGAATTTGTAAGTGTTAATGCAACTTTAGAGGGTATTATATTACATTAAATCGATATCTCTCTAGTGTGTCAAATGCTACCCACAAAGGATCAAACAACATATATCCTGATACATTTAGGCTGGAGAAGTAAGCTTAGGGAAACTCCAAATTGGAAAAGAGACCTTTGATTATAATAGTCATCATAGAGTAAGCTAGTGACTTTGTTGGGAAGGATGGATGTTAATGACTCCTCAAGATCATTCAGTTGCAACATAGTGTCACGTAGGTAAGTGAAGCCAATAAGTTTGCCTACAAGCACAAGCTGACATACACATGTACATGTGATTATGTTCATTATCATTATTTACCTTTGTGCTTATCAAGTACCAAGTCTTCCCTAATGTGCATCTCATCAATTAATGAAACTGAATATCTCTCATTCTTCAATACTTGATATTTCAACAGCATCACTTATCTATTGGTCTACTTCCTCAAATAAACCAGGCCTTGCTTTGATATGGTGGGTGTAGTCCCAAAGTGTTCTCTGTGAAGGGAGTGAAACACAGTGGCGCAAAGTTTCATATGCCTTTTGAGAATGGTGGCGTAATAAAATGCACCACCATAACATTAAGGGGTGCCATCTCATTCCTCGAGATGTTTTCCAGGCAGCTTCAGCTTGTTCTTCCAAAAAATTTTTGAAAAGGAGCTTTCACCATATTTTCTCCTTCTGCAATTATTGGTATGAAATCATGGTGGTCATTTTCATGTAGTGTAATAGTGCTCATTAGAGTGTCTACTTTGAGATTGTCAATCATTTGATTTTTCAAAGTACAGAATACTTGACTGGTGCTGTGGCAGTCATTTTTGATTGTTTTTTTATTCTTTTAAAACGCAACATGCATACAAACGCAACATACATAAACAATACTATAATCTTTCTTGTGCACATGATGAACAGTACGAATGTCCTTTTGTACATAATATGGTGCATTTATTATTGTAGATAATTTCCTTTCCTGTAGAAATAGAGTAAGCCACCGATGTTCAAGCACAATGAATTATCGGCGGCTTTTACACAAAGCTAAAAAATGCAAATTGAAAAATTTTACCTAGATAGATAGAGCTCAGATAGGTTAGTCGGATTATAGAAAATCAGACCTGCAGCTTCTTTTGCCTACAAGTAAGAACCTTTGAAGTACGTGGTCAGAAAAATTTGATTTACGGCAAAAGGTACTTATTATGGTCAAGCTCAATTCTACATTCCTGTTTTACAGCAATTAATGTCACTTTTTACAAAGAATAGCTTCACCTTTGCTGTTTCTAGCAATCACAAAGAAAAGCTAAAATCCTTTATTTACATAAAATATAAATTCTGGATATTCATGAGTCATGTGATCAATAATCGGGTAAACAATTGTCTTATTTTAAAAAATAATTGTACTTAAGCGCAGTTTTTACATTTCTATTTATCAAAATTAACAATATCAGCATTGTATTTAAGCACAGTTTTTTCATTTCCATTTATCAAAATTAATATTGGCACACTAATTGTGAAACCAATTGAGGCATAGTTTACATTTAATCATTTCTTCATCATAACATTCCGGCATTCTGCAGTAACAATGCACATCTACTAGGAATACTTTGGCACCCCTATTTGACAAGTGTAAGGGTGCAGAAGTTTCTGGAAAAGGAATTATTTCTTTTTGCACAAAACATTTAAACAAGTGATCTCGCATCTTTTTTTATCAAATGAGATTAGTCTTGGGTCTTTCTCCATACATAAAGTAACAGCATTTGCAATTGCAAATAAAGCACGATCCTTCTGCTGTTCTACAGAAGTCCTCCAGATTTCAAAGTCAGCGGTTTTCAGTAAGTTTGATATTTGTAAAGTAGTACATTGATTTAATTGCAGCTGTGCACTGACCAACTTACCCTAAAAATATCACTAGATTTAGTGCCGCAATTAATTCAACTGCAAACCCTATGTGATGAACCTGCAAATAAATTAATAATCGAATAAATCTCATTCCCATTGTGCATCAGATGTACCTGTGTGCAAAATTTGAATAACATATGTATCAGTTTTAGAAACTGAAATAAGTTTCAATTTCTGTCCAAATAATGTACTTTGCAAACAGCCAACTCGAAAATGTTCTTTTGTTGAACTTGACAAGCATTAACCAACCGACAAAATCCATTCCATAAGACACACTTGTCTTCTTCCTTTAGACACTGGTCTTTTATCCACCAACTATCAGATATTGCCATACAATGAAATACATTTATTAGATTGTCTAAATACTTTCAGACTCAGCATCAATCCAAAGATGAATCAATTACTATAAAAATTACAAAAGCTACTTGTGGTACATTGGACAAATCAAACCTTCATTAGACACTCTTCAACAAGTTCTTCTGAAACATCAGTATTATAGAAAGATACCAACTTTTCAGTGGAACTTTTGAGCTCTGTACTATCAATATGTGGATAACTCCATAAGAATGAAAAAAGGTTTTTAATGTCTCTCGATGCAATAAATTGCTCAGTGATACCAAAGATTACATTATCCATCAAATTGTAAAAAACAGTCTGACAAAACAGTATTTCCTCTGGTGTTTTGCCACTAGATGTAGAAGGCTGTGGGACTGTATTTTCTGATTCATTATCAGGTTCATCAAAAAATCTTTTCTTTTCTCTGGAGAACAAGGGCTGATATTTATTGATTCCGCTACTCGCTTCGCTTCTGTGAATATATCTCTTCATCTATTTCTGATTAACTTCAAATCATCTATGTGGCTATCAAGATTTTTAACTTTAACATCAATAGTTGCTTTCCTTGCTTGTAAAACCTTGTTTTGTCCGTCTATAGCTAAGAGAACCTTGATCCATATTGCTGACATAATTACAGCAGGAAAAGAATGGAAGTAGTCATGCAAGCCATCCGCTGTCACTTTTGCTGCTGGTGACAAATTAAGCTTAGAGACACTTTCTATTGCTTGTAAGATACCTGGCAAATGGGCAGCAACTGGTTGTGTAGCATTAATTTTTTCTGACCGGCATGTATGAGACTGACCATGCATTGAACAGGCTATACACTCAAGCAATATTTCCCAACACTGGGGGCTACCACCCTTAAAGGTGTAGAGCTTTTGTACTGTACTAAAAATTGTTGTAACTGTTGGACAACACTTAGCTGCATTTGCTCCTACCAAGTTCAATAAATGGGCTGCACATGGTGTAAACAATGCATATTTCTTTAACTCTAGTATTTGAGCTTGAACAGCTTTGTATTTACCAGCCATATTAGCACCATTATCATAGCACTGTCCACGGCAAATGTTTATTGGTAATTCCCACCAGTGGCTGATCTGGGCCGGGGCCTAGACGGGCCATGGCCTGGGCATCAGAAGTCAGTAATAAGATTCATTAGATGCAATGTAAACAATTCCCTGCCCCAAGTTTTGATAAAGCAAACCACAAGCCACACCAGAGTACTTACAAGTGCTTGAAGAGCATTATAAGCACAGCATAGATGAGGAAATTGTTGAAACCCATCATAAAAATGGCCAAAAGATGCATAAGCATAAAATAACTGGTTAAAAAGTGGACACACCCACTTTTTGGCCCTACCATTAACTTGCACCCAGATCCGCCACTGATTCCCACACCTAAAATTGTCATAGTATTGCAGGTTGCATTTACCTTCAATTGATCGAGGACAAGTTAAGTAACATTTGATCCAGTTTTTTTGATATAGAAATGAATGTTACAAAAGCATTCAATTTCTTCATAAACAACTCTTTCTCCTGAGTAGTTCTTTCCAAAACATAGTGCAATATGAATGTAGTCTGCTCCATATGAGAGCTGTCAGGTGTGGATCTACTTGTATTAAATAGCACTTCATTCTTTGAACTTGCTGTAAAATTTCTTTGAGAACTTGTGATGAGGAAGCTGCAATAAATTCATTTTGCAATGAAGGGGAAAGGTAGTAAACTTGTAATCTTTTTTTTAATTCTTGACTTGTTTGAACTTTTGAAATGAGATCAGAATAAATTGGATCGTAACTAGCCAGTAACTCAATTATTTCTTAAAAAGTTTTATTGTTGCTGTGACTTATGAGATCAGAATCCCCTCAAAATGGCAATGCTCTCTGAGCTAAGAACATCACAACATGTAAAATTCTTTGTAAAATAGCAGTCTATGTAGCAATATTTGCAATACATTAGACTGTATTGATCATCAATACCCGCTGCTTGAGAATGGTTGAACTGCAGCATACGCCATTTCTTGTAACAAGCAGAATGAGCAGCACTAGCTTGATGCTCTTGTATTCGATTATAAAGCTTTTTCCATCCTTTGCTTTTTGACCAGCCACCTTTGGAAGTCAGTATAGATTTGACTGACCAGATCCAAACCAACGACATAGGATGCAGAATAATCCTTCCATTTCATGGCTCCAAACAAGCCAATCTCTAGGTTTAATTTCACCATTTTGTGCTTTGTAAGGTAAACATATTGAGGAAATTTAGTAGCATCATTATCTTTTGGAAATGATAGCGGGTGTCTAGGTTGGCCACATTAGACAGGTTGGTCGACATCACTACTAGAAATGATATCAAACTTAGATAGAATTGCAAGGTCAAACCCATTTTTGACACCCTCAAAGGCTTCACAATTCTCTTCAAGTTCTAAATGTTCTTGATCATAGCCGAAATATTCAGCAATTGATTTATCATGAGAAGACTCACAAATTTCAGGATCACGTTTTACTGCTAGACCAGGAGTGTGATGTGAAGCAGCTGCAGACTCACTTTCAGCACTATGGTGTCTTTCAAGATCTTGGACTGAGCATAGGCGGTTGCAGGCCTGGGCATTAGGGGCCAATGCCCAGGTTGACTTTTTGACCAATAATTATATTCATGATTCTGGTGTGGGCATCCCATGTAAACTGTGGTAGTTCAACAGGCTTCTTTGTTGTTTATGCTAAAAAACCATGCATTTTTCCTTGCAAAATTGCTTGAGCCATACCCAATCCACACCCACAAATTATTGATGTCCTAGTCAAACCAAATTTCTGCAACTGCCCATGGGACTGAGTCAATTCATTGAAATGTTGACCACCCAATGCAAATATGAATTGTTCTTTTTCCTTTAGCTTCTTCATCTCTCTTTTGCTTCATCAGGCGCTTTGCATATCCAGAAGGGTACTTTCATAGAGCCATAATTAATGTGTTTATTAATATTGATTATTATTAGTTCTTTCATAGAGCCATAATTAATGTGTTTATTAATTGATTATTATTAGTTAAAACGTAATTATTATTAAAGTTATAGTTATTTTTAATAAAATGGACAGTTTCAGACATGGATAAAAGCTTAAGAAATGCAGAAATCACTCAAATGATTCCAGTATATTCAGTTTCTTTTCTTGTTGATGTTCATAAGTAGCTAACACAGTAATTGTGTATAGGATATGGGGCCCCTACCCTATGCTAATTCTTAGGTGCCCTGGTTTTTTGCACCTGCTACCCCCCCTCTGTCAACGGCCATGATCATACTGCTCATTAGGACTGTCATGTTTTTTTAAGGTGGTATGGTGTACAGTAGTAGGCAGTACTGATTCAACATCACAGCTGTCGACATCAAGTAGACTGGGATCATCAGTTAAACCACTGCAATCAATTCTGTCTTTTACAGTGAAGCTGTGAAAGTGATGCAAAGATTTAGTGACTTTCATGTGTCTCGTCGCTGGGCTTTATGGTCTTGTCCGTATTGTTACCAACCAGCTTAAATGACACATGAATTTGTAATGGTACAAGTAAATAAAGAACATTAAAAATGGGAAAATAGTAGGATTGAATTGGGACAAAGTAAGGAAACAAGAGGGTACTTGCAAACTGGTGTGGTAAGAAATCCTACACCACTGCATGAAGACAGTTACCCAAAAGCATAGCAGTTATCCACACAGCCAACTATGATAGCACTAAATGAAGCTTTTATCTTTGATGCAGTGGTTTAGGATTTCTTACCACACCAGTTTGCAAGTACCCTCTTGTGTCCTTACTTTTTCCCAATTCAATCCTACTATTTTCCCATTTTTAATGTTTTTTATTTACTTGTTTGCATTCTTTTTTCTTAATGTGATAAATTACACTCTGTTATGATTGTATGGTTAAGTTAATTATATTCATACTGATTATTTGCACATAATTTTAAATGGTGTCAAACTACAAACCCACGCGGTGCCTGCAGTTGGATTTTGTCTTCCATTTTGCTCCCTGTCTTTGCTTCTTTTTGAAACTACCTTTGTGGTCCTTGACCTAAGCACGAAAGAATGATGTAAAAGCCAACTTGTGCAGTTCTTTGGATTTAAAGATTATCCGGTTGATAGAAGAAGATGAAAGAGCTCTATTTCACTACTTTACACTTGACCTGTGCATGCTGGTTTTTCTGATCTGACCACATGTTGTTGATGCTCAAACTTAGAAATTTTTCACCTTTATTGATAGGCCGTATATCAACAAAAAGTATGCATATTTGAATTACAATACATCTTCAGTCTTACATATAATATTTAATTTATAATCTCTTTCTTATAGATGGTATTATGTCGAATTCTTCTGATTGTGAATATGTACCCATTGGTAATTTACTGCTGAGATTAGGTATTTCATCTTCCATGCCACTTGCAAATGACGGCGTTGCTCTGACTCAAATTCCATAAGTGACAAACGCTGTCGTCCTAGATTTACCCTACTTTACGTCTCGACAGCCTAAGTGTACCTACAAGAGTCTTGCTGAGTGGTTGGCCCATCTTTTTGGTGATACGTGGTCAAAAGATATGCCACCTACAGTGAAAGCTTTTACGCTAAGTGTCAAACGGCCTTTAGCCAAACGAGATAAACTTAAAAAGCTTTGTAGTTCTAGTGAGACGGATCAAATGATCCTAGAGTTTATGGATGAAGAGTATATTCTTCCTACAATTTTTCAAGTAAAAGGAAAAGTCTATTAAGCCTCTGAAATCGAATCTGCATCATCAGACTGTAGCGATACATACATATCAAGTCATGATGACTCCTCTGAATTGGAGACTCTAATGTCTGTCAATGAAGACCTTTCCACTCAATTAAGAGAGTTAAAAGTTGAAAACGAATCATTGAAAGAAACTGAAGGTCATTTTACAGTATTATGGGAGGAAATGTATTCACTTCATTGCAACACCAAGAATGAAATTGGACTACGAGATAAGCAGATTTCTGAACAATCAGACGGTATTAACAAGCACAGATTGGATTTAGATAAGCTTTTTAAGAAATTTTCTCAGATGGAGTCTCAAGTTAAGCAACTCAGAAAAGATAAAGACAAGCTTTGACACAGGGTTGATTATTGGAGGACTAAATCATATTATTTGAAATCATCCAGTGAAGAATCGGATATTCAAGAAAATGTTAAGAAGAACAGAAAATCAGCACTTTGAAGGATGATCTTCAAAATTTTGGAAGAAAACAATGTTGAACTCAAAAACCAGCTAGAAGAAATGACATCCAGCACAGATAGGGAAATAGAAACAGTTCGCAAAGGAAGATTTAATGATGACATTCGATCGTGCTGTTATGACCTCCTTAATGTTGCAATAAGGAATGTTGATCCTGTAATTCGTGCTGTGTTAAGCTTGATTGCTCATAGATCAGTTGATCATTTACCCAGCCATTCTTCTCTGTGCCAAATGATAACTAAAGGATTGTCTGTAGCAGAAATGCAATTAGGAGAGACATTGACTGAAGAGGGAAGGGATAACTTTACTCTACAAACAGATGGAACAACAAAGTATGGACAACATTATGCTACTTTTGATGTAGCTACTGTAGATTGTACATATACAATTGGACTGCGTCATGTTTTCTCTGGGTCAGCTCAAACTACACTTGACACTCTTCAGGAGATTTTAGAAGAATTAGATATTGTTGAAGAAAAACTAGGTAGATTAAGTGTCAAATATAATTGTATCTAAGTTAAAGAACACAATGTCAGATTGACTTGCTGCAGAAAAATTATTCAATGATTTATTATCTGAGTATAGAGTAGAAATACTACCGCATGTTGTTACTGGTTTGGAGTGAAGCAAGTAATACTGAAAAAGAATTATTGACACACATAAATAATTTTTTCTGTGGGCTGCATTTCATTGTTGGGCTTGCAGAGTGTGCAGAAGCTACTCTGAAGCTATGGGAAGTAAGTAATGAGTTAGAGGCAGGTGGTATTTCGTCAGGAACCCAGCAACTTGTACGTACTGCCTGTAAAGGCTTTCATTCAAGAGGGTGTCAAAAAGCTGGTTGTAGTTCTCAGTTTTGAATCTATCTTCGCAACAAAGAGATTGATAAAATACCGCTGGCAGCATTTAATGGTAATCGATTCAATATTCTTTTTTATGACACAGCTGGTGTCTACTTTTTAAAATGCCATATGTTGTTGTATCTCACTACCTCTCATGGGCCATTAAACCAGTTGTTACAAGCCGTTCATTGTGACCTCAAAGTTCCCCAATTTATTGCAGGTCAGCCATTGTGTGATAGTAGCAAGTTGTATGGTTGGTGTCTCGTGTAGAGTACATGTACATGTTATGCAGTCCTGGCATATAGTGCTTAATATTGGGCTGGCTTTCAATTAAATTAATGTTAAACTTGTTATGGGACGTGAGTTAAATATTGAAAAGTGAAGCTAATGAGAGGTGTGGCTGCCTGTCACTCTGACACTTACATGTACTATTTTTTGGTTGCTACATTTACATATTCTGTATAGCTAGAAAATTTGGATTGTCAAAATCGGACGAATTGATTCTAAATGAGGTTTAGAGGTTAAAATTTTGGTGAAATCTTAACCATGTGCAATTTGAGCATGCTACCACAGAACCCTATTAAATTGAACATTAATATTTTAGCAAATGGACCTCAATTTGCCAAATTCACCAAAATTTTACTCTACCAAATTTTTCTGTACTGTACATGCATAATGCTAGCTTAGTTCTCTTTGTGGAAATACATACATGTACATGTACTGCATGTACATGCACATTACAATTACATTAATTATACTTTGCTATCAAATGAAAATTTCAACCCATGTCTGTTGTATATTTAGATTGTAGAGCTCTTGGAATAGTTGATAAGCTGGTGACAGGCCCCTTGTGGCGTTATTTAAGTCTTTCTGGCACTTCTGTTCTCAACATGAGCAGCATTTATACCAGCATGAAGGAAAAGTTTGACAAATGGGCCGATGATGCTGAATCTCTTTTGGATGTCAGTGATTATCTCATTCCACAGCATAAAAAGAGTGATGAGGTCAGTAGGGTTTTATTTTGGTTGGATGATAATGACACACTGGTTCATGAGCTACTGCAACTTTTGTTTAAATCATTTTCTGCTACTGTACAGCGACTATTGGGAGATCATTTGCCTGGAGGAGAGTTCTTTGAAGTTGAAGATGCATTGGTAGTTGAGGAGACAAAATCTGTGCCAACAACAAATGTCAATCCAGAGTGTGACTTTGCTGCATTAGATCGACTTTTGTCACAGAAGCCCAATGCTACCCACATTGCCCTTGAATCGCTGCTACTGTATTGCTATAACAAGACGTCTTCTTGGCTACAATTAAACCATTTGAGGAACGAAAAACATTGTTAAAAGCTGCCTGAGCACTAACACCTATTCAGAAGAGTAAATTTAGTGAATGGAGAGAAGAAATAAGA
>NW_003546499.1:51139-56118 GCF_000090795.2 Amphimedon queenslandica | reverse complement strand
AATCTTTGCTTTCGTTTTCACACAATGGGAAACAGCATTCCTGTGCCCAGCTTATCAGCAATCTTACCAGCCTCTACTGGAGTTTCATGTCTTACAAAAGAGGCAATTTTTGCTAATCTAGAGCTACATGTGCAGAAGAAAATTGATAACCTCTTTAAAGAAGATGGTGAAATAAAGTGGTTTAAAGGAACAGTTTTAGAAAATAAAAAAGAAACAGGAGAGTACAGAGTGGTTTATGATAATGAGGACAGTGAATATAATTATCTGTTACTTGATGACATTGCAAATGATGAGATTATTATGTATAGTTGTTAAACGATTGTTGATTTTAATGTTTGAAATGATAGTGATTAAAAATCAATTTTAATGACAATATTTTAGTTAATAGTTATAGTTAAGTTTTAATAGTTATGACATAATTGGAATTGTGCCATCTGTGCCTATAAATAGATATGCAATTTGATGGAGAAAAAAATTGATAAAAAAGATAAATAAATATTCTTTCTGCTTGATTAGTGTTGGTAACAACTGGAGTGAGTGATTTCATTGGAATCCTCTCTCTATCCCGAAGGTATTTATGTAATAAAAGTTCAGAATTTCTAACTTTTAAAATTTCCAGGTAATAGCTACTATAATGACTTCTGATATATGGTAAAAGACTAAAATTTCAGTATTATTAATATACTTCACTTACATTTAGTGACTTCAACAGGACAGAGAAGTTAGTTCCTATTCCAATAGCAGACTTCAATGAAGAAACTGCTGGTCCTACTGTCTCAGTGCCAGAGAGTGTGAGAGAAGTGTTCCTGTTAATTTTCACTGACACAATTGTGGAACATATAGCACAGCAGACCAATAGATATGGTCAATTAGTTATGGGAAGCAGCAAGTACGAACAAAGGGAAAGGGTGACCAGTGATGACATTATAGGTTATTTTGGGGTGATGATAATTATGTGTCTTGTTGACCACCCAAGTCTCCATGACTTTTAGAAAAGAGATCTACTTTTCCACTGCCCATTAATAGCAGAAAGGATGGCAAGGGACAGGCTTTTAAAGATCCACAGATACTTGCACTTTGTGGACAACAGCTCGGTCACTTATACAGGACAACCAGGGTATGACTGTCTTTCTAAGGTACATCCTATTGTGAAAGGAATCAAGAATTGATTCTGGCTTCTCTACAATCCCAGTTGGGAATGTTCTATGGATGAGGCTCTGGTGCTTTACAAAGGTTGGTCATCCCTGAAGCAGTACATGCCCACAAAGCCTGTGAGGAGAGGATTGAAAGTCTGGATTAGGGCAGACGCTGTTTCTAGCTACGTCTCGCAGTTTCAAGTACATGTAGGGAAAGATGGGTCAGCAGAGATGGGTCTAGGAGCTCAGGTGATCAAGAAACTTACCAGGACATATGTGAAGAAGAAATACCACGTCTTCTGTGACTTCTTCCTAAGTGTCAACCTCTCCCACAGTGATGGCGTTATTGGCGTGTATGCAACTGGAACCATCAGAGCTGACATACTGTCTGTGTATGGCAGGACAGCAAGCCAGTCACAGCATGTTGTACATACAGTCAACCAACACCTCTAGCATAGTAGAGAGATAAATGAACAATGGAAAAACGAAAACTTTTCCATGCCCCAGAATTATCACTTCATATAATAGATACATTGGGGCATGGATAAGAATGATCAACTGAGGAAGTATTACCAACTAAGGTTGAAAAGCCAAGAATACAACAAATACCTGCTTTGGATGCTGTTCGATGTAACTGTCACCAATTCACTTATCATTGCCAGAGCTAATACATTCCTTCAAAAGAAGACTCAGTCTACGAAATCGTTTCACTCTGCTCTGGCTCAAGAGCACCTAAATGGCAATTGCTCAAGAAAGAGAAGAGGGAGGAACCAACAGGCTGTACAAAAAAATTCTAGGTAATCACTGCCCATTTCTTGGAGATGGCTATCAGCATGGCTGAGTTCTGTTCCCTAAATGGAGTTAGGAATGCAGAGACTGTAACATGTATGTCTGTCACAAGGGAACAGACTCTGACTGCTTTCTGCTTTGCCACCTCTCTCATTCCTAAACTCACAGCTCATACTACTCACTCCCTCTACATTGTGACATTGCTCATCCACACTAAACATTCTCACCTTATCAATACTAACACACAACACTACTATATCAACTTTGTCATACTCACTGCTATGTATCAGTAGTTACTCTCTCACTGCACTCATACTTGACACTCTCAGTACTTATTACACTCCTCAGTTTCATTTATGACTCCCTCTAACTTTTACTGCAGCTAACTAATTCTGGCTACTCTTTCTTACTTATACTTGTTATCACTGGTCACTCACTCACTCGTACCGGCCATCACTGGTCACTCTCACACTCACTCATACTCGTAATCACTGGTCCCTCTCTCACTCACTCACACTCATCATCACTGGTCACTCTCTTGCTCACTCATACTGGTTATCACTTGTCACTCACTCACTCATACTAGCTATCACCCGTCACTCTCGCACTGACTCATACTTGTCATCACTGGTCACTATTTCACTCACTCATACTCATCATCACTGGTCATCGTCACATTGCTCATCATCACTTTGCCTCATAATCAACCAGCTTGTTTTGGAGCCAACTAGCTCATCAATACATATCATTACTCATCACAATCAACCGGCTTTTCAGAGCCACCAAATAGAAAAAGATTATTCTCTAATCAATGTATATGTACATACGTTACAATTTCTAGACTTGCTATAACAGGTATTTAGTAGGACTGAAGTGTTGTTTCCCCTAATAATACAAATAATAATAATAATAATAATAATAATAATAATAATAAAAATGGCCGCCACCCATGTTTCTAAGAACAGCTCTACTTGCTGTTCCTGTAATGGATCTTGGGCCAAGTGTGTGAACTGCCTGTGTGTAAAGATGAAAAGACCTTGTACAAATTGTTATCTATCTCAATCAGGTAGCTGTCAAAACAACATCAGGCGCAAGCAGCTACTACAGAGTCAACTGGTGGACCATGTGGACCATAATGACAACGAATCTCAATCCAATCAATCTCCCTCCTTCTCTCCCCCTCTTTTCTGTGACCCCCCTTCCTCTCCCCCTCTCTCTTCCTGACCCTGTTGTCAGCGCAGGTAATGGGTCTACTGCTGACATTGACTCAATATTGCTGAAAGCCTATGGTGAGTCCTTAGCACAGAACAGCTTTACATGTTCCCCAAATGATGAGTGGCACAGTCGCTGGATGAAGGTGGTCAGTCTATCTGGTAAGCATTACATGCTGCCAGGCGGTGCTGCTGGACATCAATATGTTGATCAGCTCTCTAATAAAATCTTTTACCTCTTCTCTGGAATTTACTCCTCAGCAAAGCTCATTGTTTTTTCATCTGTTGTTCTACAAAGAGATCATTCCATCCACAAGGGCTTCGATATCAGAAGAGTAATTGAAAGAAAGCTTGGCATGTGGCTTCAGGGAACATTTGATACTTTAGTTCTGGAGGTAGTCGGTGTGATAAATGTCTCAAATCCTTCAATCACACTCCATCCCATGTCACCAAAGTGTTTATGAGGCTGATGCTTGCTCAAAAAGTAAGATCGGCATTAAGGTGGATGTCAGACAACTCACGTGGTAAAGTTTTGAAGCCATCAGATACTGTTGATGTAAGGAATTCAGAAGGTATAATTCAGAAAGTTTCTGTTATCAATGTATTAAGTGATAAGCATCCTGACCCAGTCATCCCATCCCAATCCTCCCTAGTGGAGTGTGATAATTTACCTGTTTTAGAGAATGTAGCAATCACAGGTGATGTCATTCAGAAAATGGGGAGTGCCATCCAAGGGAGTGCTGGGCCTGGTGGCTGTGACGCTAACCATTGGCAGAATGCTTTACTAAGATATGGTGCTCATAGCACCTCTCTTCGTGAGTCTGTTGCCTCTCTTGCCCGACAAATGTGTAACAGTCTGGTACCATGGAAGAAGATAAGATATCTGATGGCTAATAGATTGATTGCCCTTGATATGTGCCCAGAAGTTTGCCCAATTGGTATTGGAGAGTCTTTTCGGAGACTGATTGGGAAAGCTGTGATTATGGTAACCAGGTTTGATGCAGAGGACATGTGTGGTAGTGCTCAGCTTTGTGCTGGTATGAGAGCTGGTGTAGAGGGAGCTGTACATGCATTGAATGGTTTATTAAATGAGCATAATGATGGCTGGGGAGTTCTGATAGTGGACGCCTCCAACGCATTTAATAGTATTAATAGACTGGCAATATTATGGAATGTTTGAGTGTTGTGGCCTCGATGCTCCCGGTTTGTTTTCAACACCTACAGGGGCTGGGCTCCATTAATTATGAAGGGCTCACCTACTCTACTATATAGTAAGGAGGGTGTAACACAGGAAGATCCATTATCTATGTTCATATATGCCATTGGCACTATCCCACTTATTCGTACCATTCATCATCCTACTGGTGGAGTCAAGATTTGGTTTGCAGATGACTCTTCAGCATGTGCCCCACTTTCATCTCTTGAGAAGTGGCTTAGGAAGCTAATGGATGTAGGTCCTCAATTTGGTTACCATCCTGAACCAAGAAAGAGCTTTCCGGTTGTCAAAAATAATGATATCTGAAGCCCAAAATCGATTCAAAGGACTTGGAGTCCACATAGTGACTAGTCAACAATATTTGGGTGGTTTCATTGGCACACATGAAGAGCAGCTTGACTTTGTGAAGGCATCAGTAGTACAATGGACCTCAACACTAGATAATTTGGTTACTGTAGTTAAGGATCAACCTCAACTTTTGTACTCCACCATTACCAGATCAATCCAGAATAAATGGTTATTTCTTCAAATGGTGATACCTGACAGTTCTTCTTGTTTTGATATTCTGGAGCATAAAGTAGCGTTTGATCTGTTACCCACCTTGTTTGGTTGTGAGGTGTCATCTGA
>NW_003546499.1:26361-50621 GCF_000090795.2 Amphimedon queenslandica | reverse complement strand
CCCAATATGTGTGTCAGTGGATGGTATGGTAGGGAGAGAAGCAAATGCCTTCTTGAAGAGATTGGGAGAAAGGCTATCAATGAAATGGGTGAGGCACTACAGTGAAGTCATCAACTGGATCAGGACTCGCTTAACATTTGCCATCATTCGAGCCTCTATACTCTGTCTCTGTGGCTCCAGGACAAAATGGAGATCTGTTGATAATTGTGAAAAAGCCCCTTTGGACCTTATAATGACTTAAATCCATAACTTAACTTCATCCTTATTAAAAAATTATTGTTATTTTTTTAAAATCTCTATTAACCTAATTATTTTTATTTCATTCTTCATCTTGCCCTAACATTGTCCTAAATCTAACTTTCGTTAATAGTTATAACAATAATAATAATAATAATAATAATTTGTTTGTAATAATATTTTCCTTTTTTGTTTTTGTTTTCTGTTTTTGCAGCATGTCACTTATGTCTGTTATAATAATCATAATAATGTCCTTTTTTGTTTGGTTCTTCTCCTTATAATAATAATAATAACAATAATTTATTACTAAAATGGATGAACCAATTATTATTATTGTTATTATTATTATATTATTATCTTATTATCAATAACAGCAACTACAATAATAATAATACAAGGAATAGAAACACCGATGGAAACAAAACAATAGCAATGACAAAACAAAAAGGAGAGAAGAATTACAATGATGAAATAAAAGAAAGAAAAGGGGAGAGGAGAGGGGGAGTGAAGTTAAGTGGGGGGTTAAAGGATAATGGAAGTGATGGAAGGCAAGCCTGAAGCATTAGTGAATTGCCCCTCTGAACAGCAACTGCTAGACGTTGGAAAAGGTACTCAGTTCACGTTTGTCACAAGTATAGGCGGAGATCCTTCTTCTGAGGTCCCTCAGAAAGGCACCAGTGCGAGGACCAAGGGACTCAATGGCCACTGGGACAAAACAGACAAATGGAGGACAATAACACTCACAAAAACAACAAGAATCATAAAGACATACACATTATGGGCCACAAAGAAAACTTATCGTATGTTAGATGAAGTAGGTATGGTCTTCACAGGCATAGTGTGTTGTTGTAAATGAAAGCCAGTCTATTAGTAGACAGTAAAATATATTTCTTGTAAAGATACAGGTGTACAATTACATAAAAAGGAAGAAATGGAGTAAAATGGCAATAATCGCTCACGCCCCTTCAACAGACACTTGTTCTCTTCTCGCACAACACTGTTAGAGCATTCACATGCATTATGCAGTGCAACTTGAAGAAACATTAGGCCTTACATAAAACCAAAGTCAAAGCTTCTTGAAGTAACATACTGGATGCATCCAAAGTGAAAAATATGACAATTGCATCATCACACAAAGTTACTTTGTATTCAAGCTAAAGGATTTGATCGGCTCTTTTGCATTGCAAGGATGCCACATCATGCTAGTATACTCAGAGGCAACTGCAATTCTGAACTCCAAAGAATTATCGCAAAATAATAAGGATTCCTTTGACCCATGCAGAAACAAATAATCGGACGGGCATATCCAATTATAATTTTTATAACTATATCAGTTAACATGATTTTAATCATAAAAAACCAATATACATGTCATATACAACAAAAACTTCAAAACGAGATATAGTTCAAAAGAGAAAACTTAGGGCTACACCTTCTGCAAAAAAATTAAAATGATTGGATTTAGCTTTTGATAAAGATATGGGAACACAAAAGCAGTGTACACATACACCACACTTTACACATTCAACCCACGGTGTAGCTCGAAGATGACTGCATTTTCTTCTACACTAGTATCAACAGGTCTTGGTGCTCTTTCTTCACCTCCACTTTTAATAGTACTTCTTAAAAATAGTACTTTATTTGTATTTAATATTAAAGGAACTAGTATTTTCTCCTACACTATCAACAGCTCTTTCTGCTCCTTTTTTTACCTTCACTTTTAGCAGTACCTCCAACAATTGGTACTTTATTTGTTTTTGTGACCATAATTGACAAAAGGTACCTTATGGCAGATTTTTTAATTCGTCATTATAATAAAAAATATCAACCTGTGAGTGCTCTGTTCTACAACTATTGTTTCTCAAAGTTACATAGTAACTTCTTGTATCCTCTGAAGTCATTTTATGATAGATAGAGCTGAGGAAGTCGGATTTTTAGGCTTTGCGAACCAATTTTCCTATCCGCCATAAGGTATCATTTGTCAATTACAGTAACATTGTATTATTAATGAAACAATTATCTTCTCATACACTATCAACAGCTCTTGGTTCTCCTTTCTTACCTCCACTTTTAACAGTACTTTTAAGAAATAGTATTTTATTTGTATTTTATTATTATAGAAACTAGCAGCCAAACTGCACCCTTCCTAAACCGGAAGAATTTTCTTTGCAACCGGAAGAATTTTCTTTGCAACCGGAAAAGGTGTTATGGCTGAACTTAGGTTGTACTTTGTTTTTAGCTGGAAATCTTTACTTGACCAATATTAAAGCTACTTTATGCTATCATTATGATTACTTCAAGGTCATAAATGAAATATTTTTAATGGAGAGTCAAAGTTTTATGTTCTATGGCAATAAAAGGACCATGTGTGACATTGCTAAATGGAAAGGAAAAGCAAGAAAGCTATTATTTCTATGCCCATAAGTTGGACAATGAATTTTTAGTTTTATAGTGTTATAATAATGGTTATGGGACACAATGAACATGATAAAATGAATTATAAGGCTAAGTACCAAGTTTGTAGTACAAATGAAAATTACAGTATTACGCTAGCTATCACTTGTCATGTATTAGTAGTCCATGTTTTTTAACCATGGGCCACAGTATGATGCAAATGTGTTGCTAGATTTATTCTCTACAATTGCTGATGGTGTAAACTGTACATTGTTGTTTGTGTTGTGTTTATTTCACCTTCAAAATTATCACCAAAATTATTTTGTGATATAACTTATGTCAGGGCAGTGGTGGGTAAATGCATGTCGTGATTTTGGGCAGGAACCACAAAAGGCACAAGGTGCAGGATGATTCCACGTTTTATGTATGTATGCATAATGTGTTGCACATTAATAAATATCATTGTCATTGCTGATGATTCCTGCATGTTGTCGTATCTGTATTCTTTCACCATCACATGCATTTGAATGTACAACCTGGATGCAAACATACCTTATAAAATAGCCTCTTAGATTTATCTCTTTTCCATTTAGGTATATATTCCTTATCAAAAGCGTGACATTTCCCCTCAAGGTATTTTTTCAAACAAAGAAAGGAATCTGGTGTTTAATAAAAACTACTTCATTTCATTGCTATATACAGGAAGATCAATGCATCAAATCTTAAAACCTACCTTTAACACAGAACAGATTGTCTTGGCCGTCTCTAAAATAGGTCTCAAATTAAAAATTCACATAAAATTACTTGTACTTCAGACAATGAATTTTTTTTCATATTATTGTAAAATACAAATTTATCTATTGCAAGACACTAATGAAAGCTACTATACTAGGAACTACCAGATTTGTAGTAACATCATGTGAATACTTTTGACATAATAATAAATTTTATTATTCTAAAATTCATTAGAATATCATTGCGTGGGTTTTACAAGTGCAAAGAAATTTCTTTAAAGAAAGGGAATTTTGGTGGGGAGCTGTTCGGCTGATAGTACAATCTCCTACACTATCAACAGTTCTTGATGCTCTTCCTGTTGCAGTTGCATGAACTTCTGAACTTTGAAAATCTTTTGACCCTTTGCCTCTTGTAGATACACCTTAAACATAAATAGCTACATAAATAACTAATATCATAGGCAAAAAATAAGAATACAATGTACACCAAAATCATAAATTACATTTTGGATGAAAAACTTACTTCTTTTCTGCCTTTGTCATTCTTTCTGTTTAAGTTTCTCTCTTCCTTTCTATTTCTAGTTGTCTTAACTTAATTTTGTTACTGTTCTTCCTAATTCTTTTCATGCTTATCATTAATCATCTTCCTGCACTCAGTACTGGTCAAGACTCTGGCTGATGATTTAGGTGCCATTGATAGCTGTAGGCATACTAGAAGCTCGAAGTACTTTTGACATTAGTGACTGGGATTGTTGAACATGTACAACTGGTGCTTTTCCTTCTTTTTGCAACAATAGCTAGTTATTGTATCTCTTATCAGTTACTATATCATATCCCTCTTCTTTACACTTCCTGAAATTTAATTAGCTCATCATAAATGTATAAGGTTCTTCAATTATCGTATGACTATCTGAGGTACATTCATATGATGTGTCTGATTCTTAAGGCAATGTCTGATCAAATGACTCAGATCTAGGTTGAGAATTGTCATCTCTATCAGTGAAAATCCTGCCACTACTGCAGGTTCGCATAGGAATTAAAAGTGGTACAAAATTGAGGCCAGTGTGCTCACAAAGTGTAGGAGGCTTTGGTTTTTGTTCTGGCAAGATCTTGTTATGATTAACTTGGAATATTCCTGTAAGTTCAATTGCTTTACAAATGTTATGAGGAGTCATTGATCGAGCCTAGGTGCATCCAAATAAGAAAATTGATAAAGAGTAATAACTTTGCCAGGATTACTGGAAAGGTATACATGACACTCTTCAAGCAAAACTGTTTTCAATGGCCCAGAAACACACTTATCAAGGGGTTGAGTTCTATGCATGGAGTGAGAAGGTCAGCAAAAAATATTGTTGTTTCTTTAGCAGCCCTATTAACAAATGTTTGGCTAAAGTGACTTGAGTGGCCATCCACAAGTAGCAAACGTGGACAAGATGGTGGGACATACGCCAAAAAGTGAGTCAAAAACAATTTTTTAAATATTTTTGAATCCATCAATCCACTAGTCCCGGGTACTTTCCCAATGAACATTTAAGGTCTGATGGTCTTTTGATCATAAATAACTAATGGTGGAATTGTGTTACCTCATGCACTACAACATGCCAAAACAGTAATTTGGGTTTTTTTTGCAACCAATGTCACATAGGATGTTGTTCCCTCTTTTTAGTAACAATCTTTGGTGGTTGGGATTTAAAGGGAACCCAGATTCAGTTGAGTCATATTCTAGAAGTGTTACTTCCTACAAATCAAAATAGTTCTCTAAATAAGCATCACTTTCTCCATTAAGATGCATATGTGATGTTAATTTAGGATCACAAAATGTGAATTCTTTGTGACGAGATTTAAGGCGGATTTACAACATTACGCTAGACCTGATGTTACGTTGATGCTAAAATAGAATCTGGTTCTATTCCAGTGGAAAGCGTGCATCAAAAAGTCAAACTGCCCACGCGTTTCATTAAAAATTGACGGTACGCTGGCCTAATGTCATATTGTAAATCCGCCTTTAAAAGACTGTCAACAGCTAGGAGACAATGTTACTTCCAGACCTTTTTCATCGACAACATCTTGAAATATTTAAATAACTTGCTTTATTGTTCGGGAGTATCCAAGTTGTAATGAACCAGTTAAGAATTTAACAAGGTCTAGCTCATTTTAAATACCTCCTTTGTCCACTTTTTGATGTGAGCTTGATTTTTCCCGTGACCTGATCCTGTAACATAGAACGTGGTATCACATTATCCTCCACTGCTCTCCTTATGGACATCCCTTCGTGAACAGCTTCAACAGCTGTTGTAATTTTAGATAAATCAGGCTTCAAATAGTTCAATGAGCAACACACCATGGATCGTACAACGGTGTCACTTCTACATTTTGTAGAACAAAAGATGCGTTCTTTTTGAGGCAAAAAAGAGGTTGAGATGTTGCCATATTATATATCAATTGTTACTGTATTTGATTAAACTGTTACTAATTAATTACATAAATTTGTTAATTATTACAATGTTTAATTTGTTAATTGTTATATATTTATACTGTGGGTATGGAGGGTCTTGTTTAGTTACAGTAGTTTTCACCTTGCAATGACTGATGTCACCTTTACATTGTGAAGAGAAAAATGAGATAAAAGGTATCAATCACATAAATTAGTATGCACAAGTCTCAAATGCTACAACATTCAATCACTCAAAATTCCAGTGATAATCATGATGATGATGATGATAATGACTTACTAGTTCCCTAAATTGACTGAGCTAGGTTAGAAATGACTGGAGATCGTTAAAGATGTGACTGAGCATGCCCTGTAAAAATTAAGGTAGAGCAACATTGATTGTTTCTGTATTAGTTGAAGGAATCATTATTTTGCATTTCAGAATTGCAGTTGCCTCTGAGTATAGTAGCATGATGTGGCATTCTTGCAATGCAAGTAAGAGAGCCGATGAATTACTTCACCTGGAATAATAAGCTCAGTCCGCAAATACAGCCACTTTGTCCAATAATGCAATTGTCACTTTATGTGCATCCAGTATGTTACTTCAAGTAGCTTTAGCTTTGGTTTCATTTTTGCCCTAATGTTTGTTTAAGTTGCACTGCATAATGCAAGTGAATGCTCTGAAAGTATTGTGCGAGAAGAGAACGAGCGTCCATTAAACGGGTGTGACCGATTATTGCCATTTTACTGACTGACTCAATAGTAAATCAGCAAGGAAATCGAAAGCGCTTTGTGCCTAAGTAGTTACCTTCATTCAAACTTCCATGCTTGCCTCGGTCGAGAACCATGCATCCTTGTCTGAAAATATTTACATCAGTAAATTCAATTTGTATTGAGAAACAAACTTTCTTTCTCCTCAGACTGCTTGCTTTCCCAATTTGAAGACGGTGGGTGTTGTAACAGCTTGGTTACCAACTCCTTAGTAATGATGGCAGAAGCAGCATATGTCCTTGTAGTTTCTTTGTAGTAGCTACAAATATCATTAGAAGTTCATGCAGCACCATTTATATTTGCTTGAGGTGGAATATAATGTGTATTTTAGCATTACCTTCTTCGTAGCGATCGAAATAATGGAGCTCATTTTCACTAGCGACACTTGCCAACTTCTAAGTCTTTGCAAATAAAACTTCTCACACAACTAAAATAGCCTTTATAGATTCAATATTTACAGTTTTACATTTAATGCAACTGAAAAAAGCAAGTGACTGCTAAGCAACCCTACTCAATCTATGACTCCATATCGCAAGATGGGTGAGGTTTCAGTTAGCCTAGCAATGGCTTAGCAACAATGGCACGAATCACAATAGCATTCCAACTTCAAGCATCTTCTCCACTGACTCCTACCTCTGCATTGTTTCATATCATGCCTACAAGGTCCTGCTTAATGTGATGGAACTTTTTTTTGCTTCACCAAGTCCGTGTAGTTAAAAAATGCGGTGCGAATATTTATAGTTAAAAAATGCGGTGCGAATATTTATAATAGACGCTCCGTTGCTTTATGCTGCTTGATTTACAAATAATTCTTGTATGTAAGGACAAACATCCCATAATAGCTGACAGCAAGTTTGGCACAATGTTGTTAGAGAAATGCTTTGCTAAACTAGTACTACCAAAAAAATTTTTATCAAAATTAATTTCATACTGTGGTGTATCTGCAATAATGAATTTTGGTGGTACAGGGTTAAAGCTTTTACAAAGTTGCTATAATGAAATTGAGCTAACACAGGGTAAGCTCCAGCTAACACTAAGATGTCGAGCTAATACAGGGTTTACAAGCCATATTGGAGTCTCTATAGGTAACATAAGAGTTGCTGTAGCGAACAGAAGGACTCAAGAGCTGACACATAGTCGCTCATGCTAAGACAGAATTGCAAAAGCTGACAAAGATTTACTTGACAACTAAGGCTTCACAGAAGAATTTATAGACCTTACATTACAACTAACACATATCATGTTTGTCTTTCAAGGTTAGAGCATCAAAATCAAAAAGAAGTCTTCACAAAGCAGAAGGATATTTTCTCTTTCCTATGACATGCATTACTTCATTAGTTGTATTTAACTTTAGTCAGAATAAAGGGAAATCAAGGACAAACCACATGCTTTTGTCGAAATTGTCCTTGAGTATTTGGCTTTAAAACAATGAGAAAACAAAAAATTTAATATAATCATTGTTACTCAAAAATTCTATTGTTATTACTTCATAACTTGAACTATGCATTCTAAACTTCTAGTTGATGAAGAAACACCTGTAATATTAGACATGACTTGGCCACCACTTAAATAGCATGTAAAGTTTACGTGTATGTGCAGTTAGCTTCTTTGAGACAAAATGCCTTGCAAAATGTGTCCAGTGGCCCGACAAATAGCCACTTTCTTAAAGAAAATAAACATAACAAATACAAAATTAATTGAATTGATTATGAATTTTAGAAAATTATGCTGGTCTGGAAAGTCTGACGTTATATGCACAAAATTTAAAGAGAGTGTAGTATTTGGTAGCATAAATATATATAACTAGTATGCCAGAAAAGCCATTATGCCTTGACCTAAAGGATCAAACCTAAAGAAAGTATGAAATGAGGTTTGGAGTATACCTTAATCTAAAGATCCTTGTTTGACAAAAAAGTGAGCATTGTGTTTATTAGACATACTCTAAAGAAACAGAGAGGTATATCTAAAGCTGCACATTTTATCACTATTGTTTCTTTTTTTTATACCTAGATAAAGAATTGACTCTGCAAGATGAATGTGCCTAGGACTTCAATAATAAAAAAGAAGAAACATAAATGACATTTGGCCACTCCAATTGTTCAGAATTGAATGATATGGTATGTCATGTTTTCATTTAGTTTTTCACATTCAGTAACTTCAGTACAGAAATAGCTCTTAAAAACAGTATGTTTCATGGGCATAGAAAACAAAATTTTGCCAGAAGTATAAGTATGATGTTTTTAAGTAGCTACTAAAAATAGTTTTATAACTATTCATTGTCTTTTTTGAATTCTACTGATTATAAAAAGGTATAACGTGAAGTTCATCAATGTTTCTAATCTATATATTTCTGTAATTTAAAACTTATCATGCATGAGTATGCTTCATGTCACTAAAATCATTTTAAAAAAAACAAGGTAACATTTTACAGTATAAAACAGCCATAGATCTAAAATCTGTCGTATTGATTGTTAGACTATGATGCAGTATATATATATAAACTCCAGAGCAGTCATTCCACTGGTTGGCTCCCTCCGGACTCCACATGGCTCTGGCTCAGCGCTTCAGTTTTCAGTAATTACCTCCAGCTTGTTTCCAGCTCCGGGTTTCTGGTTTTTGCTCCAAGTTTTAGCAAAACACGCAACTTATTACAATGGTTATTAAATTAAAAATCCCTTTTTTTTTACCGTCTGTCAATCATCAAGACTGATAGAATGCCACAGCTATTCCAAGCTAAAGCAGGTAAGAATCAATAGGTGATACAAGCAAGGAAGATTCATCTCATCAATAAAGCTGCTTGCCAGCACTCATTCATAGACCTCCGTATTGCATCAATTTTTTTACGGCAATGATAAAGTCAGAGGTGTCTTTCCGACTAATGCTGGGTTTGTTTGTCACAAACAGTATTCAGACCAACTCTACAAGACATATCTAGGTCCTTAGTGCATTGTTTCCCTTTCCATAACTTGTAGCACATGAACAGTTATTATGAAAGTGACAGCTTTATGTTGCGACCAAATGGTTTTATTCTCCTGCAATTCACTTACTGCAACTGTCTAATAGCAGCGAAGGGATTACACTATCTTCAAGGAAGATTTGTTCATTTTCATGAACTTTCTTTATTAGGACAATTTGACCCACGTAATTTAAAAAAATCTTCTCAACTCTCAATGCTTGAAACAAGGGACTATTTATGTATTGATGGACATCAACTATGGCTTGAATTTTTATGTAAACTTTTTGTAAAAAAGCAATCTATACAAACAGCAATGCAAGCTATCCTTAAACATGATGTGAAGGATGAAATGTTTCTTCATGCAAAATTATATTGGATATTTTCGCAAGTATATATGTTTTGCCAGGCAACAGTGCTGAGGCAGTCAGGTTTTTTCTACAAAAAGGATATAAGAATACCAATTTAAAATCATCTTAAACTTCTACTCTTGGCAACTCATTTTGTACATCAAATTGTTGGCCCACAAATGAGTGACTGGTATGGTACCAATTTTAAGAATGTTGGAGAGAATAGGAAAATGAATGCTGACTACTTCAATGACAAATAATCAACAATGTATTACTTTAATGTAATTTATGTTTGGTTCATTACACATAATTATAAAAGGGATTATGTATCCGATTATTGCATGTAATAAAGGGGTGCATGACTCAGGAAAAGGATAAACTGTGCTCCCACAAATGTTGCAAGTGATATCTCTGGTCATTACCAAATATGAAAATGTCATAGAAGAAATAACTGAGATTATGTAGGAGATAATTTTATATACACGAATTAGGGGTGAGTATTTTATTCGAGCATAATTTAGGAGTAACAGGGGCTTTCTAAAATGAAGAATAATGAATAATTAAATGGAGTTGGGAATAATAGTGGAATTATAAGTGGAGTTCAAGTTAATAGTAATTGCAGAAGAAAACTTTGACTGGTGTTCTTTGGAAGACCTATTTTAAAAATACTACTGGAATGCAATTTTTACGTGAAAATTGATTGTTTTGGAAAATTATGGAGAATAAATTAAGAATAATAAGATAAAATGACAAGATTACTGGTGGAAATTATTTAGATTTTGCAGAAAGAATAATGGGAAAATTTATGAGCATAATAGGCTCAACCTTAACACCAGTGGTACACCAAACTGAGGTCAACAAAATCACAAAACAGAAAATTGATGATAATGCCTGTAATGCAGTTTTATTTGGTGGTGATCAGCTCACTTGTAAACAAATGGAAACAACAGGCAAATACGAGTGACACTGCAATGAAGAGGCTGCATTGGTTATTACAGGTGTGTACAGATTGGCATGCAAAAGGAAAATTATTAGATTTTAGATAGAAACATATATGAAGTTAGTGCTCAATGACTTAATTATTTTAATCTTTTTTTATTAAAGTATAGCTGATAATCTCACAATCTAACTGAAGTGTAACTAACAAAGGGACTCTATACTAACTTAAACGTGTAGTAGATAGAAGTATTTCTGCTTTATCAGAGGACTATAATGCCTCTAAGGCTATTTTTAGGATTACAGTTAAATGCTATGTACAAGCTAATGAAATGAAGCATGTTTAAATTATTAACACTAATGATGTACCATATCACAAAGATTTGAAAGTAGATACTTGGGTTAAGACAAAGGAGGAGAGAGAAAGTGCTTTATTTTATGCTGGTAGTGAATTTGTACTATAATATGAAGCAAAGTTTACACCAGAAACCTAAAAAGACAGTGATGTTGAAGTGTTTATTAATGAAGAAGTATTGACATACTCTACTGAACGACTTTCATATGGCATGCTATACGATGAGTACCTGAGGCACTCAGAGAATGGGATGGTCCATGTGTATTGAGGATATGGCAACATTTAATGCCAGTTTTTGAGCAGAAAAGGAGAATAATTACAATCCTAGCATTTTCTTTGTCAGTACCATTTTTGCTTATCTGAACATCAATGGTAACAAATATTATGTTCAACATTTGTAAATGTACATGGAATTCCTGCATGTAACATTGCTTTAGATTACATATGGAACATTTAATTCGTATTTGAAAATCTGCTATTGCCAATTTGGAAGCAAATAAAACAGCAAAGGGTATAAAACTGGTTGGTAAATGTTTAGTTGTTTTGGCAAAGGTACAAAACAATTACAGTACAAGGATGGGTGTGATAAAAATATCTGGTCATTGTGGTGCAAAAAGTGAGAAAAAATTATTAATCAATTATTGGAAAATGAGTTTCTTGGAGTTAATGGCCAGGCATCGACTTTCTTTTGAAACTGACGAACTAGACAAAGAGATGATACAACATATTAAGAAAATCCACAAAAATAAAATCTGCAACAATTGATTTAATACATTTCAAGATGAGGGAAAAGTAAAAAAAATGTAAATTAAAGCAACAAAATTGATTATTGAACGAATCCATGAAATTTTTGGGCTTTGCAACTTTTCTGCTCTACTAATAAAGCAGTTGCAATAATTTTAAAAAGCACTAATAAAAAATTGACTTGAACAAAAAATATTGTGATACATTTGTTTCGCATTTATAGTCTGTTTCAGTTCCAAAGAAACCACCACAATTCCATGTAACTCTTGTGTCACTAATGGTAGCAACTTGAAATTTGATATTGCTGCATAATCTGCTCTTTTGAAAATCCTTACTAATTTGAGTTTCTAGGTACTCTGGCAGTTTCTAAACAGTTTTTTCCACTTAAGATGAATGGAGTCGCCATGACAAATTGTGAGCGTTACTCCAATGTACATCTCTTACATTCAGTCAGCAAAAATGGTTTTTTTACTTTGAAATAAATCAAAACACTTCAAGCACTCTAAACCTACTAATATTCTATTAGGAGCCTTTTCTTAAGGACAAATATGCTTATATCACTCCAAAATCTTGTCAATGTTACTTGTTCTTAATTGCCAGTACACTTGTTAATTCAGTTGTATTCCAAGCTCTATACCAGCTAAAAACAGGCACCAAGAACAAAAAAGGGTAGATGTGGCAGCAACAACCAATGCAGACGCACAATAGATAGTGAAGTAAGTGAAAGGAGAATAAGCACTTGAAGAGTGACAGAGGTTGCACATTGCAGCCATATTTGGGCGGGGCTACAGGTGATATTTTAATGACGAAAACATTGATTTACTTCTGTTTCTCCTCCAGTGAAACCGACTATAACACAGTTGCAACTTTTAGGACATGTATCAAAAAATTTGCAGGCTGTCTATTATAATTCAGATTGACAGTAATCATCAAATTTTAGTAAAAAACATCTCTCCTATGCCTATCTTTCCTTTTAGCAAATTATACAATTTCCTTCGCACATTCCATTATCAGTTTTGGTGTGTATAAAAGCGCAAATAAATCAAGATTTTCTTGACCTGCACTTCCAATACTTTTCACATACAATTGATTTAATATCACTTAGTGCTAAATGTATAACTAAGCAGACATCACGGCAGTTTATTCATTTTCTAAACACAACTGTAGTTATTACAAATCTCAGAGGTTTAGTAGAGTTGGCAACAATACGACTCTTGCTATCAGAATCAGTCATAAAATAAAACAGGTTAATTTTCAACAACTTTATCTGACGCAAGAGGTAGCTCAGTAATGACATAACCTACATTAATTTTTTTACAATCTGCAACATATATATAAGTTTAACAAAATTGGTTTTAACAGTTTGAATAGCAAAAATTAGCAAATGTCAAGTTTGTTTTGTCTAGTGACTTCAATATTAACGCTGGATCTCTCATACTTATTTTGACCCAAACTTGATTACAAAGGTCACTTGTGGCTTTTGCAGTTAAAACCATAAGTGGGCAATTAAGAAACATTGCTTGAACATAAACCACCGCTGCAATAGCTTCTCGAATTGTAAGACCCCAAATTTTAATTAAAAATTGCTGAATTATAAAGTAATAACTGAATAAACGTAACATTTGAGAACGCAATGTACTTCATCTACTAGTAACTTTACTTGATAAATTTTGGTCTCCATTAACTTTCTCCACTTTCAAACTAATTACTCTGGACTTATAAAAACTAGAGAACATTTGCTGTAAGTGACTCTTTTCAGACAGTCTTGTTTACAGTCTAATGTAATAGAGGCAGCTAAAGTACCTACATAACTATGGACACTAGTTGATTCAATATATGAGGAAGTAGTTGGCTGAGAATGACTAATGGATCCTTTGGCTCCATGAAAGATGTCAAAAGCTAGAGGCAAGCAGCAGTAGACACCCATTGTACCATAACCTGTTGGTAAAAGAACAAAGATGTCTCTTCTTCTAGAGCTATAAGTTTCGTTTGTTCTTCCTTGACAGATTGGTATTTCAAGATAACAGCAGCCCTTCATATAGCTTTTGTGTATTATACACTACACGTGTCTCATCTAATAATAATCATTAAATTAATAAACAGATGACGTTTTAATTGTAATGTTTCGCAGGAGAACAAGTTGTATCAAGGCAATGTGTGAGACCTTTCCCTGCCATTTACCCCAATGACTGTAGGTTGTGGAATGGTCTGCCTAGCAAAACTACAAGCGGCTCAGTCCAGTACACTGACTTGGCCTTTCACCACCATCCAAACTGGCTACACATTAATGAAGTGTCTTACATCTATTCCAGACAAGAATGCAACTGTCACATGTAGTTCGATGTAGCAAAACTACGCTTGCCGTCTAAGCAAACAAATTTATAGTAAACAAAACATCCTACTTGGTCCACAAGACATGTAAGAAGCTGACATTGACCAATAAAGTCCCAGCTTCACACCATGAAGTTATATTGCTTCTAACTCACCTTTTATCTCTATTTCTTCACCACCATAACTCGTTATCATGGTAATATTCAATTATTTTCAATTATATAATTTTTAAAGGTCCCAAGTTTCATTCTAATTTCTGGACATGGCATAGAAAGAGAAGATTTGATGTAGTCTAAAATACTTTTCCATTCTGCAGCAAACACTTTAAAAATTGTTTATTAGTTAATTAACCACATGGGCAGTAGTTTGCATTGTTGTGATAGCAGCTACAGAGTTGCTAAAATTTGAAAATAGCCACCAAAAATGACGGATGCATCTTTATATGGGACAAAAGGGACACTGAATGTACTTATAGAGTTCCAAACCATTCTTCCACAAGTCACCATTTTAGTAATAATGCAGTAACGTAGGTTAGAAATTTTATCAGAAACATAAAGCAGTGATAATGAACAGTAATTATGACATCAAACAATACAGCAAGGTCATACACATTGTCTGGCAATCCTTTATTCACAAGTGAAGAAAATAAGCAAGAGATCCCTGTATCATAGACATTACAGTAAATGAAAGGAATTGGAAATGGGGCATAGCAACAGGAAGTTCTGGTTGGGTTACCACGTGACAACCATCATTGTTTTGATTGATTTGCCATCTCCTCGATTCTTGAAGTTGCTCTGGAAGGATTTTGACAAAATCTGTGTTGCTTCAGGATAGCGCTTGCTTATGACATATAGCCTATTCCACGGTATTTTTAATGCTACCTGCAGCAGGTTTTTATCTCTATAAAGCCATTTTGCAGGCAGTTATACGTACAAAAAGTTGCCTGTTTCAGAAACACTTTAATGTTACTCAAGCTTCGTAGTATGAACACGTGAGTGAGCTAATTCCACAGCAAATTTCAACTTCATTAAGAAGATTAAACTTATTTACTGCTCAAGAACAAAATGAATCGTTCAGGAGGTAAATATAGTATTTTTAGTGAAAGACTGACACAAGTACTTACACTGTCATTCGATTGCTGCACAAAAAAATATTATTAAGGGTGCAGACCTAAGGTGTAGTAACTTGCTCTTTTTATTTCTTTTTGAACACAAAACATTGTATCAAGAGTTATGCATGTTCTAGAAAATATTTAATACCTGAAACTTTTTAAAGCAAAAAAGTATTCGTACTGATTAGTGGACTGTCCGATGCAAATAGCTAGCACATTCTTTAAATTTCTGAAAGTGTGCATACGTAGTAATTGGCACATGCGAAGCCAGCCTGCTGAGAGAGGAGACTGTACTGTATATAGGAGAGCCCTGTAGGCCCCAACAAGATCTTTGATCAAGTAGTCACCATATTTTGTATACTAAGTTGCCTTTTCTTTTTCACTCTAATATGAGTTATCGTTATTTTTCAAAGTCTATTGTAAGTTGTACTCTCTCGGCTATATTATTATTATTATTATTATTATCATCGGTCATTATTAACTATTAACACACTAGTAGATTTCCCAGATGCTTATTATTGTCAATTATTAACTCGATTCTCTGTATTGTACAGAGTATGCGACATTTTGTTCTAATTAACTGCTTTTCTTTGGATCTAGTGACTGCCAGTGTATGGCTAATGCTGATACATTATCATAGTGACTTTATTATTACACAGAGTAAGCAGTAAAAAATTTTTAAGTTTTTTCAAATTAGCTGTCCTCACTGTATATTTAGTTACATATTTTGTGACATTTTACTGTTTAACATAAGTTAATATGCTGCAGGGGCTATTTTATCTCTATTATTTATTACAAATTTCAAGACTCGTTGTCTATGGTCAGTTCTTTATTACAGAGTAAGCTGTAAATTGTTTTTTAGTTTTAACTTTGTTTTTTTCCTAATTATCTGTCAAAACACTCTCCATACTGTATTTGATTCTTAATATAAGTCAACTAAGAAGGTATTGTTTTAAGGTGTTATGTATAAGGCTGATGTTATGCATTATAGAACTGATGAAGATGACATTAGCACCTCTATGAGGAGGTAAGAGGTGATTTGCTTGTATTGGAATTGAAATCTTTTTTCAAGACAGCAGCAATTAAGTCATGAAGAACGTGAAACAATCCTCAAGAAAAGGAATCAAAGACCTGTTTGTCTTCATATTTTGAGCATCTGTTTTTTTATTGAATAATGTAGTAAAAGTGTCATCCATTGCTGCATCATCATATCATTGATTTACAGCTTTCAAGATTTGACCTGAATCTTCTCGATTTTATTTAAAAGATGAGATCACTATAACAGGCAGCATAAAAGTGGTTGATGACATCACAATCCACATACCACTAAATCGAACACCTGATTGTGATAGGTAATTTCTGGGTGGTGTGCATGGGAATTAAAGTTGTTCCAGTGCAGCCATAATAATCTACCAGTATAATATACTGCATATACTGTATAGCTTGAAATTTTTGTGGAATGTAAATTTCGTGGTTTTCGTGGTTATGGGGCTGCCCACAAAATCATTGAAGTGCCATCTCCTGACAGGCTATGTGTACCGTCAACCACAATTTGCCCCAGCAGGAGCAAACCACGAAAATATCGACCCACAAAAATATCAAGCTATAAGGTAATGTAATTATATCATGCATTGCTAGCCTTCCCATTGTTCTACATTTATATATATGTGTAAATGTAATTTTTTGGCATTTTTATTAGGGCTTGGATTACAGACATCATGTGACTTATTGTAACCTATTATTCTTTGCCAAATTATTTGTCAAAAATTTCAGCATGATTAGGCCTTGGCAGACTATGCCAGCATAATTTTGAGCATAATAGGGCCCAAAAGTTTAAGCATAATGCAAGCATAATAGGAAATTTTGAAAAAATGTACTGAGAAATGCAATGAACAGGCCCTGTGCTCAACAAATCAATTGTTGTTAATTATGTTTAAACAGCTACTATTGTCTAGAACTAATTACTTGGTCGTATATTGGGTGGGGCTGGGTTATTATAATAAAATTCATGGGCTAATTTGGCAGCGCGATGGCTGATTAGTAGAGCATAATAGAGTTGTTTCCTAAGAATTGCAGCATAGCATAATAGAGCAGTTTAAGAGCATAATCCGTTAAATCCTAAGCAAGATGTTGCTGGGATAAAGGTCACTCACCTGCAAAGATTGCTCAGCCCACAATGCTTAAGTAAACAAAGTATGTGGATGGAAATAATCCTAACATTGTTTCAGGTATGCTATTATAAAATAGCAAAATCTCAAAAATGAGCTTAAAATTTCCATAAAATGGTGTGAAATCACATACACATATACAATTTGTTTATTTTATTCAGTTCCTCAATTCTTTTTAACAACCTGCCCCCAGGCCATTCCTATAATTGATTTCACCCACATGTGATGTTTGCATATATATTTGTATGTCCACACTTACATTTCTTCAGTACATGTTGTATTGAAGAAATAACAAGCCTTAGCAACCACCCGCCTACGCTCCTTTATGTGAGTGGGTGTGGCCATGGCACGCAAAATGGCAGCTTACTTTAGACAAAATTGTGTGCTTTTTAACAGCAATATAGCATAGAGATACTGTCTAAAGACTTCTCTAGAAGCACTAGAAAGTCAGCTATGCATGCAAGGTAGTGAAATCAATTATAGGCACGTTACGCTTGTTTCATATTGGAACTATATATACTGTGTTACATGCTTTCTTCTAGTGTTAAGTACGATAAATTTCAAATTATGTCGAGTAGCTATGTTATTTGTTTTTCACTTTTAGATGTGCTTCAGTCAAAGCTATTAATTCATTGTCACCTCTCCTGAGCAGAGTGGCGTGGAAAGACCTAGGACCAGTGATGTTCCTCCAAATGTGGTAACTTCCTTTTGTGTTTATTGTTTTATTGATTGCTCTGTCTTAGCCAATGGAGTTAAAGAGTCTCGCTACATCATTGAAGGCCATGATTATTCATCGATCAGACAATGCTTCTGCTAAAGCTTTTTCTCGGGTTCTATAAGAACTTGTAAAGTCGTACTGTTTTTGTATGCCACATGCCACTCATAGTGAAGTGTAAGGTCCAATGGTATTGTTTGCTTGTTTACTGCTCTTTAGTCTTAGTCCAAAGTCATCAAATGACATTGGTGAATTTAAAGTGCATGTGTGCATTGAGAAGAAGATTCTACAGCCAGTGTTTGACTCCTGCTCCTCAAGTCAGACATCTAGTACATATAACTCAAGCAGGAGCCCTAGGAAGAAGAGAAGTATTGCAATGGTGGATTATAATGAATTCGATACAGAATCTGTTGAGACTGATGAAGATAATGGTAAGATTTTTTGATTTGAATGAGTTCCACATATGAGATAAAGGCTTACATTACTCTAATTATTTGTTTAAAAAAATTATTTATCGAAAGTGATTGTGGCAAATTTTTAGAAGAATTATGGTGGCTCTATAGCCTAGAGAACATTTAATCCTTGATCTCTTATTTTGTTTTTGAGAATGGTCACAAATTTCCAGTATTTGTATTGTGAAAAATTAGCCAAAAGAAAAAGGCTAAATAGTTAACACCATTGAAACGTTAGGCAACTAAAGGAAATTTTGCAATAATTATTGGGATACAATGAAGGTGCCTATGTATGGACTATACCTATTACAGCATGTTTTTGAAGATTACAATTACTAATTTTTATAAATTTTATAGACGGAGTAAATATTGCTAATGTACCTTCAGTTGTTCCTTGCACTCAGGACAGCGTACAAGTGTAGTGAGTTAATTTGATTTTTTTGAAAATTTAAATGCTTAACATTTTCCCACAATTCCCGATGTAATATTGCTAAACTGTAGGCAATTCACACTAGTGGCTGCAGAGGTATGGGATTTTTCTCTCTTGAACATAATTTATTTTTGTCTTTAGGACAAATGTTTGAAGGAGTATCCCTCTGCTGAGCCACAAAGGAGCGATTTGGGCCAGCTGCTCTTTTATATGCTTGGGATAATAATGAAGAGTAACTATAGTGAGAATCAATACCAGCTAGGTATATTTATTGAAGGAACACAAGTCAGCTACTGTGATGTTTGTGTATTCATGAATAATTTATGCTAGATCTTGTCATGCAATGCAAACACAACTTCTACAGAGCACAATGAAGTCAAAGTAGAATTTAAAGTTTCCAAGTTTTACGACCTCCTAGATGTTACAACCCTCTGCTTATTGGCTGATGCTGTGTTCGCCACTACACAGATCGTATTTGAATATAAATAGTCAATTAACTCTATGTTTGTCTCTCTCTTGTGCTATACTTTAAAACCAATGTTTATGTTGTCTTTATGTTTCTCTCTCTTTTGTGCCGTACTTTAAAACCAATGTTTATGTTGTCTTTATGTTTCTCTCTTTCTTGTGCTGCACTTTAAACCAATGGTTATGTTGTCTTTATGTTTCTCTCTCTCTTGTGCTGTACTTAAAAACCAATGCTTATGTTGTCTTTATGTATCTCTCTGTCTTGTACTGTACTTTAAACCAATGTTTATGTTCTCTTTATGTGTCTCTCTCTCTTGTGCTATAACTTTAAAAGTAATGTTTATGTTGTCTTTATGTTTCTCCCTCTCTTGTGCTGTACTTTAAAACCAATGTTTATGTTGTCTTTATGTTTCTCTCTCTTGTGCTGTACTTTAAACCAATGTTTATGTTGTCTTTATGTTTCTCTCTCTCTTGTGCTGTACTTTAAACCAATGTTGATGTTGTCTTTATGTTTCTCTCTCTCTTGTGCTGTATTTTAAACCAATGTCTATGTTGTCTTTATGTTTCTCTCTCTCTTGTGCTGTACTTTAAAACCAATGTCTATGTTGTCTTTATGTTTCTCTCTCTCTTGTGCTGTACTTTAAAACCAATGTTTATGTTGTCTTTATGTTTCTCTCTCTCTTGTGCTGTACTTTAAACCAATGTTTAAGTTGTCTTGCCTTTATTGGCCACGCTGTACGTGTATAGGTGAGGGTACTGTGATTGTCCTGTCAGTGTGTGTGTTCGTAAGATGGCGCCTTTTTCTCAGTTTTCAAACCTTTGCTGCTCTTTGCTCAGGTCCAGATGAGGCCCAATGTCAACTAAAAAGCGTGGTAAAAGTTGTTTTTTGTCAGTTTACTTGTTTATTGGTCATCTCAGAGGCAACACGAGCCAGCAATGTTGATAAATCTTGTCTGTTATAAGCAGTTCTCTCATGACAAAGGTCATAATGCATTAGAGCACATCATATGATGAATTGAAAGTGTTTATTGATTTAATGTGTAGAAAATTGACTTAAATTCTTAATTCCTGAGATAGGACAGCTCAAGAATCACTTACTGCTTCAGTATAGTGAGTTTACACAAAGTTATGGTCTCAAGAAAGAGCAGCTAGAGTCTTTTAAACTGTAGATGTTTACAAACAAGTTTGTATACAACAAATAGAGTCTAACTATTGTCATAAACTGCTTATAAGTGTACAGAACTGAAGCTTTTCATCAGTAACTGGCATTACTATGTAGTAGGCAGTGCTTAATTTGAGCCACACCTTTTATTCTAGCCACACCTTCAATTATTGCAAGTAAAGCTGAGCAAGCTTACAGTAACAGCAAGCCAGCAGCATTCTCCCTATAATTTTTGAAGAACAAGATTAATGTTTCATTTGTGTTACGTTACACTGATTGTGGCGAGGGCATGTGCTATAGTGCACTCGTGTTTCTGTCTCTTTCCCTGTTCTGTAGTTGAAAATCTTCTTTATGTTCCTCTCTCTCTTGTGCTGTACTTTAAACTCCTCTTTTAATGTTTGTGCTGTTTTTTTTCCTCCTCTCTGTCTATAATAAAATTGTATGACATCCAGTTTAATCCTGCATTATTAATATGGCAGTATAGGCTTCATCCAGATGGTGAAGGGTGTTCACCTATCACTAATGGCTGAGCACCTTTTTATGTTACTCAACATTAGCTTCTACAGTGCTTACCAGCTTAGTCGGCATGATAAAACCACAAATACACTGCATGTATTGTAAAACTTCTATCAGCTGGTACACGTATCACTAACATAAAAATGGACAATATGCTTTTGTTATCACTGATCTAATTTTATTTCCTTGTCATTTGTGAAATGCTGAAGAATCAATATGTTGACTTTGATATAGCAACCTGTTTACTTGGCAGTATATACGTTTAGCATCTGCTCTTTCTTCATGTACCCGCAGGCCTGAATAACTACATCTATATGGTAGTGTGCACAATTAGTTATGCAGAGGCAGGTAGTATGACTTTAAGAAATGCAATTGGTGCATGTACTGAAATACTTCACTATGATGCACACCTAGGCATTTAAAAAATTTTTCAAATTATTCTATGATAATGGTTTTTTTTCCTACCATGTCAGCTTCTTTTTCTTTATTTAATACAAATTGCCTATAGATCTACTAAATTTACAAATTAATCAAAATGAAGGTGTCAAGCAAGAATATCTGTGTATTATTTTTTAACATAAATTATACAGATAAACATGATTGAGGTGTTACAATAATCATATAACACAAAACATTTAATATAGTTGTAATGCATTAGTTTACATGTACATATACTACAGTATGCTCACCAAACATTGCACATACATAATGCATAAGTATTTCTCGATGTATATACAAGTATATACACAAACAGAATGAAGTAGCGATGATTTTAATAACTATACAAAATAATAAACATATTGTGCCATGATATTCGATCAAATACCATAATTACTAAGAACAGAACTTGATAACAACCCTGGTGGTCCTGTGGCAAATCATGTCTGGCGTACCTGAGAGAGCATTTGTGTCATCAAGAAAGTGCTATGGAGTTATGAGTAAACATTAAGGGGGTAAAGTTTAGGTTATTTAATATAGTTGGATCAGTACAAATAGACACATTTTATACCTTAAAGGGGCCAGTTCCTCCCCAATTAGCAGTTACCCCAATAGTGAAGGCCTGATAGGAACTGCCACATCTAAATGCCTTGCACAGTATATTTAGCATTTCTAGTACGTTATGGTTACATAGAATACTAGAGACCCCAGGCAGCACCATGTGGAGGTAGCACTGCATTGCTGCCCAACCTAGATAAAGAAATAAAACATGCTAAATATGTTAACTAGATATTTTACCTCTGAAGCTGATGTAACTCGCTAGCATTTTTGAAGCAATTCTACAAATGGCTAAGAAAAAAATTATTACCCCTAAAGATTAAAGTCAACCAAATCATTGTGATTCCTTGCATTTGTATGAAATAGATATATATTAATGTCAGATACGTAATGGTAACTTTTGTTATGAAACCGTGATTGAAAAATATGCTAAGAACGGGTTCATTTTTAGTTGAAAGTACTGAAACATTAATGTTTAATTGAAATAAAGTTGCAACAATAAAAATTTCATTTTCAGTAGCCGATGTACCAAATTGGTCTTATTTTCTATCTAAAACATGTGCCTTCATTGCAGTCACAGCATTTTTACTAGTAATATTATGCATGTGTGGTAATACTAAGTTTGATAACTCTAAGGCATTGTTTGTCATAAAAGCACAAATAGTTAATCTAATTAACATATGTGACCTGATATGAGAAAACCAGGCTATCTGCGGGAATTATCAATTAGAGATATGGCTTGTAATAGTTGTGACAGTGGCATCTTATCAAAACTGAGATTATATCAAAAATGTATTCTATAAAAAGATTTCCTTTCATTTAATACCAAGTTTGCCCATAAATAAGTTAAAAGATGTAATTTACTGACCTTTATTTTTGTTGTGCACCATGTAAATAATGCAAGATATAATGATAAAAATGGCTGTAACTCAATTGCATCCGTTTAGACTTCTTTTTACATAAATAATCATGACTCAGCACTATATGTGTCAAATGACATGAAACCAATACCAAAAGGAAGAAAAAACTGCTTAATTAAGAAAAGCGTAAATCTCAATTTTCAATTTTGGAGCAAATAGCCTGGTTTTCTCAAATTGGGTCACATGTGATTCTTTTTAGTCCCAGTTACAGCTTTAGAAATAGCTCTGTAAAAACAATTACCATTTCCTTTTATTTTATGACAAATATAAGGAGATATCTCAGCATGTTTCATAGTTTTAAGTAGATCAGTATCTACACCAACAGTGTCTCCAGTATAATCCTGTATCAATGATGAAGCAGAATTTGTCCAGTCAATGAAAAGGGTTTTGCCGATTACTAGAGGTTTTGCATCATCAGATTTAATAAATTCAACGTCAGGTTCTTCAGCAGACTTACCTCTGTTTCTAGGATTCAGTGGGCATGATCGTTGATGCTAAGATTTTTCAATACTGCAAGTACACTTAATACTACTGATAATAAACTCTTCCAAATCACTATTTATATCAGAGCTATTCAAAATGCTACTATCATAACTAGAATCTAAACTTCTGTCATCATCACTATCAAGTGATAATAAATTTCTCTGTTGATTATCATCTGTTTCACTACCACTATCATGCACAAAGGATGATATCTGTAACTCATAATCACTACCTATGTCTTGATCAACATCAGTTATACTTAGTTTACCTTTTTTTCTTGTACAAGCTATGGCCTCATCCCGTTTTGCCTTCCTTTTGAGAGACGATTTAGGCGTCTCCTTACCATATGTGTGACAGCTCTTTTGTTGCTCAACCCATAATTTACGTGCAGCTTGTTCAGATTGCCTATGCCTTTTCCTTGCTCTTCTTCTCTTACACTTAACATGACACTGTTTGACTCTTGAAAGAAACTTAAACCTAGAAACATTTAATGCTTTTAATGCTTCAGCCATACCGTCAAATCTGGGTGAGCTCATTCTGTCAAAAAGATCAAGTAACCAATGGTAAGCTGGCCCTTTGCACAAATACATCCATGACATTACTTTG
>NW_003546499.1:22391-26351 GCF_000090795.2 Amphimedon queenslandica | reverse complement strand
ACATACTTCCATGACATATTACATTGTATTAAGCCCAAGTGAAGTGGAAACATAATAGTGAAGCATCTGTAGATTTAAATTTTTTGTTCTAAACTGCAGCAATACATTGTGAGATGATTCAATTATACTAGTGTGGCAAAAACCTAACTCCTCATCAATAATTTGTTTTGGTTTGGGAATAACAGCTTCACATATGCAATTTCATATGCAAGACTATGAAATGGGCAATTTAAAATTTTCATTGTTTTTGTATGGCTAACCTTGACATGTAATGTCACTTTTCTTACATTTTCCACAATCACACAGTTAAATCATGAAAGAAACATTTTCCACCATCCCATTCATGCAAGTTTTTGGCATGGTACTTAGCTAGTGCACGTAACCGATCTATAAATGCTTGTTGATTACAGCCAACAGACTTAACTATAGCAGAATAGTTTATTCTAGCTGCTTTAATGAAACCATTAGTGAAACAACAAATGTCATCCTTCATGCAGTGACACTTTACTGTAGCAATATCAGGGTAATTTTTTTGTACTTTTTAACTTGGCTTTTATAAAAATTTTTTCTTAGCAAGCCTTTTCAAATGCTTTCCATGATTTCGTGCAATATGACCACAACATAAAATTATCCTACAATCAGGAAAATTGAAAAAAAGCTTTTGAAGAAGTACTGTCATTATCTTGCACATAAATGCTAATATTCATTTTATCAGTTACAGCTTTTTGAAAAACCCACTAAGCCCCAAATCCCTCTGCAGATTTTGATGTACCTTCAAACAATTCTTCTCCTGTTATATCATTGTTACCTCTTTGACTAAAATGCTTATAGTACAAAAGCCCCCCAGTTTGATAGTTTCGTAGAGTATATGTAGCATTTTGACTATGGTAACCATGTGTCAACCATGAAGCATCACCACATGTCACAGCATTTTCAAAAGATCCAAGCTCACTCATTCTTCTGCTTCATTGATTCTTTTGCTTGCTCACACATATCATTAAGTATACTTTTGACATGTGGGTACGTTAAAGCCAGTGTCCTTTAATACATCGATTTTCCTGCACAGTACATGCCAAGAGCATTTTTAAGTATTTTAACATATTGTGAATACATTGCACCTGAACATATAAATGCAACTTGAAGGGCAAGACCAACTGCTGTACAGTTTTCAATCTCATGCTTAATGGAGCTCTTAAAAGCAAAATGCAACCAGTACAATCATATTGTAAAATAACACAACCTTGTTGACCTATCATACTAACACAAACAAGTTTTAACTTATCATTACATAATGGTGTGGCACATTTGAAAGTTAATTTAATTTGATCAATAAATTTACACATTTGACTAACTTGACCCAAGAAGATTGAATTACTATTAGGCAGCTTGCCAGAGTTGCGTCATTCAGGAGTATCCAAGCTGAAGTCAGTATCATTTTTTTGAAAATGTACTGGAGTGATCTCTATTGTTCCATCTGAATGGCTTTGATTCTCCTTCTTTGGTGTAGCTGTCACATTGACTTCCTAAAATACAGATGAAAAATTAGTCAACAATAAGTCTGCATGACGTGGTGTAGATGCTAATTAAATAAATTTAATTAGTCAATAAATGGTGGGGTCCTCAATATCAGTAGCCCTCTGGATACATGGCATCCTTCGAACACCAACCTCAGGTCTATATCACATCTTAGTATGTTTTAAAACTGATGTGATAACGATTGAAAGTGCAGCAGCAATGCTAGGCTGCCTACCTCATTTCTATCATTATTTTCGGCAATATGATTAGTAGAGGAAATAGATGTTGCAGCTGTTGAAGGTCCAGTCCTGGCAGTCCACCTAGCCTTGTGAAGAGCTTCAAATCTTTTACTTTTTTCCTTCGTGACATTTAATTTAAAATTGTTTAATTAGCAATTCACAGTGTGACTATGATGCAAAAATTGTCATCACACAATAAATACGGTGTTTATTCATAAAGTAGCTAATTCGTTTGCTGCAGTAAGGTGGCTGCAAATGAATATAGTAGCTTTAGGTCTTAAAACACCTTACTAAAATGGAATTAATGACAATAATCATTTATTTCGCACCTGAAATTATCTGACCAAAAGAAACACAGAGTAGTTTTTGATACAAAGTCAACTAAATATTTTCGCATTTGTACACTAAACATTAATAAAATTCCAAATTATAAATCATTATCACTGAGCACTAGATTAGTCTGCGTTTAATGAAAATAACTTTATAAACTCAAAAAAATTAATAGAGTTGCAAATTTATTGCAAGTGAAGTAGAAGTAGACTTTTGAAGTCTTGACAGCATTTTACTTGATGACCTATTGAAATGGCTAGGGTAATAACAGGTAAAACTAATAATCAAGAATAAATAACTCGCACTAAGACCTATTTAATTGCAATATATTTAATCCAAACTCTGACATTGAGACTGTACCCTTAAAAGGCATAACAATGGTTGCTATTGTGAGTTTTGTTAGCATAAATGGCATCCTCCCGGATTAATTCAAAAATAAAGCAATTTAAACTGTGATTTTTGATACAAAATTTATCAATAAATCCCAAAATGTCTCTGTTAACTTAGCAACAACACAAATGAATAGAGGTTTGTTTATGCCCATGCTTCCAATTTTTATCCCATTAATTTACTCTAATATCTATAGCCACTCTTACACTATGCCCTTAAAGCGTTTTGAAACATGTTTAGAAGTAAACCAGTTCAGGTGTAAACACTTCATTATGTTTCATGAAGCAGCTTATTTAAAGCATCTCAAGTAGGTGGTTTAGAAGCAGTTTGAACTATCACACATCAGAAACAGTTGCATATACACTGTTTCTCTAGAAACAATGGCAGATAAATGTTCATGGTCTACTAGTGAAGTGCTTGCTGTGATGTCAATCTGGTAAGAAAGGAATATACCATCTCAGCTCGATGGAGCAAAGAGGAATAAGGATTATTTATACTGAGATCGCACAGATATTATGTGAAATGGTATACTCGAGACTGGAAGCATGCAGGTGTAAGTTAAAAAAAAATGAAGACAACTTTATAAAAATGAAAGACCACAATGATGTTACAGACAATGGAAGAAAAATCTGTAAGTCTTTTGATCAGCTAGACGAAATTCTTGGTCATTGCCCTGCTTCAGTACCAGAAGTACTGCTTAATGCCCTGGCAGAGATTCATATAGCTTAATACCCAGGCAGAGATTCATATAGCACACGGTTTTTTTTAGATGATATATGTGATTATATGAATAATGATTGATAATTGTGGTAAAATCATTAAAATAATGCATCAATATATTTGCTTTTGCTATTGCAATAGCTGTGATATGCATCCTGCAGTTGATGCTTCAGGAACTTTTTCTGCTGCCGCTAATAGTAGTACCACATTAGCATCAACAAATCCTGCAAAAATAAAAGAGTAATTGTGAAAATAGCAATTGACTATGACTTAACTAGTAACATGATAACTATTACTGACATTGTTACTACATACATGCATATATAGAATGACCAAAAGCATAACCAAAACAAAATAAAAAAGTGCGAAAGAGACAACATTATTGAGAAAGCTATAGACAATTTCATTCGCTATCCGAGTGAAGCAGAAAAAATTTCAGAATGCATAAAGAAGAGTGCTAAAAGAGAGAACTTGAAGTAGAAGAGAGAAGATGGAAGCTTGGAAAATCAAAATTATGAAATTAGATTTTTTCAAATGTTTCGACAGCTTTTAAAGCCTGGTCTACCCATATGCCACACCATTTCAATAAAAAAATTGAAACACAGTATGAGAACGTGCAAAGAGAGAGTGAGAGAGAGAAAGGAAAATATGAATGAAATTATACAATTTGTAGAATTATAAATTATATAACTGAACAACAATAATACACAACCATATATTATTTATTGTTACGTAATGTACATTTGAATGATTGATTGCTTAAAGT
>NW_003546499.1:16361-17509 GCF_000090795.2 Amphimedon queenslandica | reverse complement strand
TGGCTTAGTTATCATGTAGTAGCCTGCGTGGATAATTACAATGCTTTTGGGTAATAGTCTTCATGCAGTGGTGTAGGATTTGTTATCACACCACTTTGCAAGTACCCTCTTGTTTCTTTACTTTTTTACAATTTAATCCTACTACTTTTCCATTTTTAATGTTTTTTATTTTCTTGTATATATATAAATATATATATATATGTAAAAAAAACACTCTGAGGCGGGGCGTTAGTTAATTACGCCGCACATCACCCCACCCAAGGAAGTGACCAACTTGCCACACCCCCTGAAGGGGTAGTTTAGTTATTAACAGGTATCATGGCATATATAAGCAAGAGAGCCACACCCCCATAGGAATGACTCAAAAATTAACAAATATCATGACAAAATAAGCCAAAAATAATATAAGAGAAAAGGCCAACCCTGAGAGGAATCATAATGAGCGACTAAATAATCATGAATAAATGGAAACTCTCAAATACGCTAGGGGTCCCTGTATAACGCCCAGGAATGACGGAGGATCAATGCTCAGACTCGAGTGCCTTCGGCGGAGCCTTAGGATAGGCAGGAGCCACGTGGTCTGGGCTGGAGCACAAGCTGCATATGTGCGAGTACTTGCACTTGATATGTTTACAATACCCATTGTTGAACTTCTTAGACGCCTCCTTAGACGGATAGGAATAAACTCTTGTTGACTTTGATGAAGGGGGGTGGACTTTCTGTCCCAAGTGTCAAGCGCACATTCCCCCGTCTTGTGGTCCAATTCCCAACATAGCAAGCAGCGTGAGATGCCTTGAGATTGAGTGGGACGGAGCACTGATGTCGCCAGGATGGAGGACTCAACTTGGGTCCACTCAAGGGGGTGCCAGCAGCAAGTTGTTGGCGGAACCGAGTATCATAGTTCCGCCAACCCAGCCCCATGTGCTTCCAGTACAGCTGCAGAATGATCTGACTGTAGGCAAACAGCTGTTTCGTCAAAAGATGGTCGGTCTTCACCGCTATAAACGAGAGAAAACAGAAGATCCAAGTTAGCGGATCGCTAATTTCCCTCATCTTGGAGGCTGTCAGTAGCTGTGAGGAGTGACCAAGCTCATGGAGCCTCTCAACAAGGGTAAAGTTGTCCACCAGCATCTCCTTCAGTTCCACGA
>NW_003546499.1:3682-16351 GCF_000090795.2 Amphimedon queenslandica | reverse complement strand
AGGTGGCATGGCATGAATCAGCGAGGCCCGTGGATCAGAGAAAGAGCTGGGACCAGATGTAAACAAAGGCAAAGAGTGAGCTACTGAGGTAGCTGACAATGGAGCACCAGCCAGGCGGGCTGGAGTGATACTAACTGGTGCTGTAGTGACACTGACTGGGGCAGGAGCGACACTGACTGGAGCATCGACACCAGTGGCAGCAGGTAAGCCTGACCCTGCATGGCAGGAAGAAGGAAGGGAAGAGAAGAGGCAGAGGAGGGAGCAGAAATAGGGGGTGAGGGGAGGAAAGGAGGCAGAAAGGAAGGAGAGGGGAGACAGGAAAGGAATTTTAAGCAAATGAATTCCTGACACTCCCTGTGGTTGGACCCTGCTATAGGTGCCAGACCACAAGGGGTGGCCAGAAGCCCTGTGAGGACCCATGCAGGTGTCCACTGTTCCTGAAGGGAGCGCGTGCAACCAACCGTTGCTGAGGTTGGCCCACGTGCAGCCCCGCTGCATGGTGTGCATGCCCCTGCTGGGCTCCCAGTAACCAACCCAAGTTCATGCATGTACACACCCGACCTGGGACGCTCAACACCATGCAAACCATATTAGCTAATCCTATAAGCCCCATACGCTTGCACGAGTGTGGGAGAGTTAAGTACTGTAGCATACCTGATAATGTGGGCTCTGGCCTTTGAGGAGCTATGGGCACGGTTCCAGCAGAAGGAATGGTTGATTCGGTGGCAGTCCCATGAAGAGCCCTATCAACTCCCCTTTCAATTCCCGCCTCGACAGCGGCGTTGATGAGCCTCATGAAGTCTCCAGGACCAGGCAAGGCAGGGATCACCCCAGCTGGACAGCTAGGCTCGGTCTCATCTAAGGGGGTAGGAGCCTCTACAGGAGGCGCAGGGTCATGAGAAGATGTGGCCAATACAAGAAGACCAGAACTAAGAAAGTCAGACGAAAAAGGATCATGGTGCTTAAGGAGATAAGAGAACGTAGGACCTCCGCTGAGCTAACTGCAAGCAATAATGCCTCGGCCCCTGCCGCCCGGGGCTCTAGATAGGCAGCATATAAGTGGGTGTGGTTAACCTCGCTTAAAGCTACGCTCTAACCGACAACAAAAGGTACATTATGGTGGGTAGTGAACTTTGTGTTTATAGCCAAAAAAATCTAACTGTCTGAGCTCCATTTATGACAAAATTACTCCACAGGATACAAAAAGTTACTACCATAAATCGGGTATATTTCAATGCATAAAAAGTGGTGTAAATATAAAGTTTAATGATGGAAAAATTAGGAAGCCCTTTTTATTGCTAAATTATTTTACTTGCTATTAATTCCATTGACCACCTGGCCTGCTAAGTAAAGGAAGCATTTGCTGACTTTTTCACTTCAGAATCAACCTTAGCAATACTTCTAACTGGCAAAGAAGGCTCTATATGGCCTTCGGGTTAGAAGCCATGGATACTTATGAAGTGATGTGTTCATAATAACTGCACAATACCACATATCTTCTATTCTTATTCTCATTTTTGCACTGGATTCCTTTTTCCAAATTATTAATACATTGAATTATACCTGATATACGGTATGTAACTTTAACAACGGTTGTCCAACAAAGCACTGACTGGTTGATATTTTTCATTATAATTATGAGTTTTAAAAACCGCTATAACATACCAGTTGTCAATTATGGTCACAAAATGGTAAAGACAAGTACAGTTGATTGTCATTATTGAAGAATGGCTTCTCTGTTAAAAAATTGAGTGAAATAATTTTGATGTACAAACAATGTCAAGTGTCTCCATAGGTCTGAAGGCATGAGCCATTAAATGTATAATGTGCCCCGTTTGCATCAAATATATCATCGTAGCTTACTGTGGGAGTGGTCAATATTATGGGTGAACTACTATTACTGTGCGTACCGTACCAATACTCGTTAAAAAATTCTTGTTCTCTTGAAAATTGGGATGATTAATTCTTTTGTCACTAATCTACAGAGCAGTGTCAGAAATACGGTGAAAAATGGAAGCAGAATCTTTGGGTTTTGTAGACTCTATCTATACGAAACTTTACTGCTGCATTAACAGTATTGTGGCCCTAGAAGACCACATTTAGCTAGCAAAACAAACTTGCCGTTTTAAAGAAGTTGGAGCAATAGAGGGTATTTTGATTGTATTTGATAATATGATAAGCAATTAATCATACGAGGAAGAAAGCTATTAGAGTGAGAAAGTTACGATGTTGCAGTATGATGAAGGAATTTGTGTAAACACAGGCATGACACCAGTGGACAGTTTTGTACAGTGCCACCATACTGGTTTACCTGGATGTCCAAAGTTTCATCTTGTTCCTGATTAAATGGAATCATTACAAGCGATGGGTTTTTGTTTTGCTGCAATGGTAAAGACATTTGGAATTAGTTGAACTACACTGTATCGCTGTTGTGCTGAATAGGGAATACTTCTTAAAAGCATGACTGAAGTTAGCAATGAGAAGTTAGTTGATGGGTGTCCAAGTTAAAGTATGTCCTTCCACATGTTGGAGAAACAGTTATAATTGTTTTACTGTGGCAATCTGGCATATATGGGGCAACCTGGCAGTGAGAAGAGCAATACACCATGTGGACCCATTGAAGACTGCTTTACAAATGGACTTTCAACATGCTGGGACGTACATACTCAGTTCCTGGTCCAAATTAACTTTGGCGTAATTAGTAAGTGCATAAGCATTATCAAATAATAATAAAATTCGTGTGTACAATAATACTTAAAATATATCTTCTACTTGACAGTACCCACTTGACATCATTTCTATTTGTTATAAAAATTTTACTTATTTTCGTTACACAGATAGCAATCACAAATTGATGAAATGGAAGTTTTTCATTCATAGAAGTTAGACAGTTATTCAAGAATGATTGTATATCTCAAGTGTAACAACAAAAGCTGTGCCAGAACTGTATTACTAAATTTTATGCAAGCAACGACAGCTTATTTTGTTTCATCTTGAGTGTGTTGCAATTATGGTGGTGAGAACATTGAGTTTGCAAAATTTATGCTTGCAACAAGGAGCTTAACAGAGGATTGATTCTGACTGGGTCATTGGTACACAACTAGTGCATTAAAAGGCTGTGGAGGGATGTTTCCTCAAACGGTTACAGGTAGTTTTTCCAAATTCATTAATGAAATAAAAGTTGGCATTTTAACCTTTTACGTTTCCGGTTAAAAAAGTTAAATGACGTGGGCAGATGTTTCATACAATGAGATAGCTGCAAGTGTAGTTGCTATTATAAGTACGATAGCAGCATATATGACAAGTTCATTTTGTTAAGGGACAAAGGGACACTTTTAAAGTACCTGTACCAATGTTATGTTTCATAGCACATGTTAACTTTTATTCAAAATGCAGTGAAGTATCTTATGACTCTTCTTAAAAACAGAAATAAACAGTAATAATTAGTAATTGTGGTTATATGTAGTAGAGCATTTCTGTACACAAATCTAGCAAATACTTGTGGCTTTCCATTTTTTAAAAGTCAAGAAACAAGGCTACAAAGAGAGCCTACTAGCCGCTAATGGCACACCAAAATCATCCCCACCTCTTTTCACCATTGCTTTGTAGGGGAATTTGCTAAAACTTATTCATTCTCAAATGCAAATGCTCTTACAATGATAAATCATTGTTGCAACAATTACTTATATCAACAGAAACGTGTCAGTTCCGTTATATTGCTCTCCATCTGTGTAATGATGAACTACTACATGTAGTGGCCATGAACTGCCAAAGGAAAGCTTTAAAACACTGAAACATACCATTTTGATTTTATGAACGTCTTTTGTAGATCCTGCTTTAGTTATTCCAAGGGTTATAATCTTGTGCTCCATTAATTAAACAAAAAAGGGATCCTTCTTTAAGTTGCTTGAAACCACTCCAAGTTCATTTATCCATTGGTTTGTACAGCAGAAGAACGGTAGAACAGTTTCTGTAGGCACTTATCAACCGTATAGCTACTTGTAATAGCTCTTTGGACTCCTCAGATATCATTGAGCAAGAATCTGCTAGTTATTTTTTGAGGGCATTAAGTGTTAATGGAGTAGCAGGCCTTTGTTGCTGTCAAAACAGGCGACAATCAATTCTTTGTAACTCAGCACAACAACAAGCTACCAGCTTAAAACATGGTAATATAGAAAGGGAAGGTTTCATATAGCAGGGGCGTAGCCAGGGGGGGGCAAGGGGGGCAATTGCCCCCCATTAAGTTATCTACTGCTGTGTACAATTATCTGCTAAAACATGCTCAATTTTGTATAGAACAATGTACCGGTGGAAATGTAAGCAATAGTGCCATAGCTAATGTTTTTTGTGATGGTGATGATGTATATGTTCGTTTTGGTGGGGCAACATGAGCAAGTATGCTACACAATCGCTAAGGATGAAGAAATATAACCAGAATCAACGTAATGCTGTAACACATGAAATAAAGCTGTTACAAAGTATAAACACAAAGGACAAATCTAGCCTTCTGGATTACTTGAAGTATCGTGACCGTTGCCATATGTATACACCAGTTCCAACATTTATTCCCTTGTTTTGTGCTATTGATGAAAGTTTGAGAGGTAGTAAATGAAGAAGGATTGCAGCACCATGGTGATGAACTTATCAAGGTACAACATTCACAGATGTAATCTCTTGCCTTTATACCTTTCATACCATTAGGTTGCACACAAGTTTCTTTCTCATAAGGTCCATCTGAGACAACAATTCCTTTCTCTTTTGAACGACCAAGTGCCCTTATGTATCAGCAATGAAGAGGAGACTATGGCAGCTAACACTGTGTATGGTGAAACGATTCGTAAATTGATCAATACAAGAAGACAAGAGTTTTTATCATCTCTGAAGCAAAAATTTATGTCAAGAAAAGACATTCTTCTACAACTGATCAAAATTTACGTGACAAGTTACTCACACAACACACAAACTTACAATCACCTACACAAATTAAATCACAATAATAAATTTTTATTTAATCTTAATTGTTATTTATTAGTAGCATCTTTCTTGTTATATATTTTCTTCTGAAGTGGCAAATCAGGTCTTTGAAATCCTTGTCTCTAAAACCCTGCCCACTATGGTGATCAGCAACAACTTGCAAGCAGCACAAGCAATTGAATAATTAGCAGCATCTAACTTTCCTGCAGAAGTGTACTTGAATTGACCAATCTGGCTTTCTAGTGCTGAGCCCGATAAATGTAGTGGAGAAATAAAATATCCAGGATGTTTGTCCAAGACGTGCTTGCAAAATGACCAAAAGCCACAAACATCAATCCTTAATAGGTCAAATGCTACAAAAATATTATCTATAATTATTCTCAACAACAAAATATCTTACTGTGCCATGCAAGAAACTTTTATTGAGTAGCACTGCCATGTTCAAAATCAGAATCTATAGTATGTGATACAATGAGTAATGATCGATTAAAATCGTACCGTTAAGTACAATTTGATCAATCCACTTCGTAACAAATTCATAGCCTTTAGTAATGGAGCAGATAACATCAGAACTCATACCAGTAACTTTTTTGTGACTAAAAAAACATTCTTAAATATGTTGTTACACGCTTCAAGGTATTCCAATGTTTTCCCAGAACCATCCATTACTGCTTTGTCTGGATTTTCAGTGACATAGCGGTGTAACTCTGATAAAACATGTTCCTGCTAACAATTATAATGAAAATAATTTATTATTACTTTTGCTAATTATATATACCTGCATGATCTTGGCTGGAGTTATGTTTTTAGTTTTGTCCATGAGTCATGTTACATGTATTTCCTTTAGTTCAGGAACCATCCCTGTTATTCTCTATCCAACGCTGTTGCATTCTCTGTCATACATCATGTTGATACCTTTCCAATCAAAATTGATCTCATCAAGAAGGAAGTTCTTTGTGCCACTTTCTTTTGAACAGAACAAAGCATTGATGATATTCTTAAACTAATACAAAGTAGTAGTCATATAATTATGATGACACGACACAAATCTTACTTGATGAGTTGGACAAATTAACCAAAAAATTAAATTTGGCGAGTCAAAGGGATTCATCATTAATGGCTCAATAGAATATGGGTCCTCCTTTTCTATAAATGAAAATATACAATGTTGTAGAGTAATAAAACAAATATTTACCTCTCATAATGGGATATACATTTTGATGACCATGTGTTGCCTTGACGGTGGTAAGATTTGCTGAGGCTCCATCACATACAAGCACTTATGTCAGAAGTCCTTTCAGGTGGAACAATTTAATTGTTTCCAGTATGCTGAAATTTATAAATTTACTGTCCATGGTCTTGCTGCTCGTAAAATAGGGCCCAATAATATGAAAATCACTGGTAAGATCTTGCCAAAGAAACTGTAATATGTAACATGTCTGGGTAGCTGTGTCTTGCTCCAAGGTTTGGTATATAATATCAGCTGGAGAAGACATTTCCACACATGTCTTACTGAGACCAATCAAAGTTTGACTGCTGGAATTCCACAACAACTGAAAAATCACCTTCACTTCATCATATATCAGCACCATCCTTTTTTGATTCTTTTTTCCCTTCTCTGCTCACAGAATAATATAAATTGAGATATCTGGTCATCAATGCATGAACTTGTTACTCCCAGGTCATAAAGAAAGGCTCCAGTATAGAATTGAAGTGTGGTACGAGATGGAAGTTGTAAGATTTTGAAAGACTTTAACGCTTCATAAGCAGCAGGACTACGAACATAGACTGCAAGAGCTACTAAGTATAGTATGTAAAATTATGTGAAAGTTGCTTACCCATTCTAATAGTAATACCACTCCACCTATTGCTTCTTTTCCCAGTTTCTAAAAATAAATTTCAATATCAACCTTCTTTTCATAAACAATCACTGTTGATCAACAGATTTTTCTAGAAATCATCTTCCTTGAAATGTCGCTCGCATTCCATATGTCCCTCATCCTCTGTCGAACATCATGCTTATCAGCTATTATCAAACAATGATAAGGTATGAATGAGATGTGATATCTACCTTCGGCAAATAGCTTTTCCAGTTCATCTCAATGGTTTGACTTTATTGCGTTAGTGATAGATTCCAGTTCTATGTTCTGTTTGTCATCTTAAGGCCGTTTTGCTCCTTTGTAGCATAACAGCTTTTTTCTGATATTCTTGATCACCTGCTGGTTCTCCTTTCGCTTTCGCTAGCTTGTTGGTGACATGTAGATTAAACGAGCTGTAGAAGAAGAATTTTGTCGCTTTATTTTCTTAGACAAACTCTCAGCAGCAGTCCTCTTTATTTGATTGTTCACATCACATTTTAAACGTGAACATGCTTGACAAACAGCACCATCAGCTACTTTCTTAACACTTCATGATGTCTGACCTAATTTCCACCATAAAGAACTGAAAGATTCAACTTGTAAAATGGGCTCTGTTGTCTTTCTGACACTCTTGAGATTGAAACGAATGACTTTCACTGCTTCCTCATACTCAGCTGGGTCGATTCCAGGACAAAACTTAAACAGAAGTGAGTCAGTTGCATACTTTTACACAAAAATGTCACCTCCTTGGCATTTTCTGGAACTAGAACACCTTTCTCAAAGTCTCTAACAACCTGAACAACATATTGACAATTTGCCTGGATAACAATCCTGACCCGGCTTGTTAGCCCTAGTGGAGGGTGCTTAAACAGCTTCCGATGAGACAACACCAAGCACTGCTCATCTTCATATACACACTTCTCTGTAACAAACCCTTTAAAATGACAGAGCATTATATAAGTCGTCCATAAGAGACATTTCTCCATTCACAACAGCAACAGGACAAGTGGCCATTTTATATGTTAACTATCTTTTGATCTAAGTAATGTCATTAATTTTTATTAAAATTAACTTTCAAAAATTCATTCCTAGTCTAAGCAAGCTTTTACACATAAGGAGTTAACGGTAATACATGACAATATTTGTGAAAATACTAAGAAACTTTACGCAGACGTATTACCAGCCTTATAGCACAGTTGGATACTCACCTTCCCTATCATATACTTTTGCTTTTATGAATCAGCATATTTGTATTCTAATGATAATTCTGATAGCCAATTAAATAGTTTAGTTGCAATCCCTGTTAAAAAAAGGGCATCTGTTATGTAGCAGGGATTGTTGATGTATCATGTCATGATACAGTAGAAGAATGTAATGATGATAGAAACCCTGAAGATGATGATAATAATAGAATGTATGTTAATAAAAGAAAGCCTACCCTCAAATGGCACTGTCCAGACAGGTACAAGCCTTTATTAGCAAGTGACGTTATTTCTATCATTGAAGTTAGGTGATACTTTGATGAGCCCATTAATGAATTGAGGAAGCATTTAGATGCATGTGATAATTATCCTAATAATGATTATATGACAAGATCCCAGCATGTCGAAGAAGTAGATCAAGTGCATGAACATGAATTCTCTGATAATGCAAACGTAACGGTAATTGTTAAAAAAGATGAAAATAAGGTTAAAAAATATTAAAAATAATTTCGAAATTGTTTGTGAAATGATAGGCCGTCCTATTGTGCGTACTAGTAATGATACTCAATGTAAAAGCATGCTGCGTATTTTATGCAATGCATCTGTTCATTATCCTTCGTTGCGATGCCTTTTGAAACACTTTTATGTTGCTGGAAATGCCCATTTAACAATAGATATTATTGAATCTTCCCTTGCTGATGGCGATATAGCACAATTGCTAAAATTAAGAATCATTGAAGCAGACGAGACTGAATTTGATAATGTGTGTTACACTATTAATGATGGTCAAGAAGATGACCCATTTAGAATACCTAACTTAGATACTGTACTTTATTTTCAGTATTCAGATGCTATTGATAAATTATTAGGCTGTTAATGCTTGTTGTAGCTGTGAGAGGGTTGTTAAGAAAATAGTCTGTCACTGAAGCTAAAAATTTAGATAGCAATGTAAGGAATATCCTATTAGGTTACATTAGACAGAATGATCGTACGGCATTAAAATAAAGTTATGTATATTTATCATCATTGTGAACCTATTATTAGGAAAAATGAAGTTCGAGCACATTGTGTGCTCAATGGGTTAAAGTGTGAGCCACTACCCAAAGAATTGGAAAATTTGAATCCTTTAAGTTGCCAGGTAATACAAAGGGTCAAATGGTTTCAGACAATTGCTAGGCTAAGCACACACCTTAAAAGTGCTGACCTATGATTCTTTGAAGGCTCTGAAAGGTACAATGTGTTATTTACCCCTTCCATTAGAAAAAGCAATTAACACTTTAAATGAGGTTGGCATAGATTCCACTTATTTGCCTAATTCACAATTTTATATTATTATTAACGAACAACGTACTAAATCACAAAATGTCTGGCGTAATTTAGTTAACATATGTAAAATAAATGCAGCTTTAAGAAAATTAAAAGAAAAAAATTGGATTTATAGAAACGTAGATGATTATTCCATCGAGGAATCGTCTAACAATGTAATAGAAGTAGTAAGCAATACTAATTGTAAAAAATGCTTGAAAAAGCAAAAATGATCAAGACTTAGAAGGCCTTTCCGCATACACCATTAGAAATCTTCACAGTAGAAATTGCAACAGGTTCTGATGTCACTCAATATAAATTAATGAATGTAAAACAAGCGCCTATAGACAATAGGCAAGAGCATCTCTCTTTCTTAGGCTTTTTTACTTTATTTCCAACTGAACAATTATAAAAATCATCCCAGACAAGGCTATCAGGACTGACTTTTTCATGTAGTGAATACATAAAATCAAGACTTTTAAAAGAAGACTTCCAACTTCTTAGGAATCATTCATTATTATCTGCACTATTATAAATTATAAATTAACAAGGCCTTGAAAACTGGCATATATAATTTATTAAAAAAAACAAGATGCAACGGTGGTCAAACTGTTGCTGAAATATTGGACAAAATAATTGATGTTTTAGATAAAGAATTTTAGGGCAATTTAAGTACCATGTTGGCTTCAATACAGGGCACAAATCAATACTGGTTTTGTGTTAAAGGTGAAGTCAAAGCAATGATTGCTGAGTATGGCTCACCAACACTTTTCCTAAGATTAAGTTGTGCTGAATACGATTCAGCTGATATAGGCATTATTTAGGAAAACTAAGTAATGCACCACAATCATATAGTATTTTTAGATTATTTACTGAGGACCCTGTTTCACTATTGTGACAAATTTTATACAAACTTAAGGATTTCTTTAACATAGACATTCTTCAGAGAGGTGTTTTAGGCAAATTAAAGCAATATTATGTTAAAAAAATTATCAAATGCGTGGAACACCTTATTATCACATCCTCCTATAAATTGAAGATGCTCCCATTGTTGGTATTGATTGTCCAGAAGAAGTCTGTTCTTTCATATGTAAGATAGGATTACATGTCATATACCTGATAGTAATACGTCGCCTGATTTAAATTTTTTGGTGAAAAATACCAAATGCACAAGTGCGGCAAATACTGTAAATAAAATATTAAAGTTGGCAAGACCTTTGTATCTAGATGCCAATTTGATTTTCCTAGACCAGTATGAGATAGTATTTCCATCAATGATGTTAAATAGCTTGAAATCATGCAACAAAATATATTATCTCAAACGAAATGAAAAAGAAGCTCAAGTCAGTGACTACAATCCTTTACTGTTGAAATGATGGCGTGTAAATATGGACTTGCAATACATAGCTGAGATGAGTCCTTCCATAACAGAGTATGTTACTAGATACGTTACTAAAGCAGATAAGATTCATGCACAGGACTTATGGGATAAAGTCAGCAGCTGTGACAACATATACAGCATGCCTTCGAAAATCAGACAAAAAATAAATTACTTCGAGCTAAAGGAGTAGGACTATATGCAGCTAGCGATCTTCTTCTTGGCGAAAGTTTACACAAAATCAGTAACCGTACAGCAGTGATGTGGTCAATTACTTGCATTTTTTAATAATTACATTACCATTACTTTCAAAATTGTCCAATTCCATTACCATTACCATTACTCCCATAATTTTTTGTACCAATTACCATTACCATTACCCTCTAAACTACTAACAGCATTACCATTACCATTACTATTACCCACTAACTTACAAACACCATTACAATTATCATTACCATTACCCTCTGGCTCTAAGCTACAAGCAGCATTATCATTACTTCAAAATAATTATATATTAATGTTACATTAATGTTAATGTTATGTTAATGTTATTTTTGTAGTTTGTACATGACTACATGTGCATGTAACTGAGTCTATTAGTTAAATTAAGAAAGAGTTTGTCTTGAGAAAAAGCAACTTTTGAAAATTTTTAGGAAGGAGATGGCACCTATCTTGTCTAATTATTTTACCAGCAGTACTAAAATCTCTTTCTATTGGTGCCAATGTTGCTGGTACGGAAAGGTATTGTTCAGCTAATTTTCTTAAGTGACCCATTTTTTCTCCAATACTCAAGGGCACCTGCTTTAATTTCTTCTTTAGTGTGAGCGCAAGTAAATAATCATCTATTTCTTGTTGTGCAGATCTTGCCTCTCTTGAAATGTGAGTTTTTGCCATGAAAGAGAAAAGCTTCCTTCTTTTTGTCACTGGTTCTGAGTCACCATCCTCATCCTCATCATTGCTGGCTGCATTGTCAATGTTAGGACTTAAGTAGTCTGTCTGTAAACTGTGCAAAGCTATTTTCTCAAGCTCTTTTAAAATTACCTGCTTTGCAAAAACCATTTCTGTATTATCAAAAACCCATGACAACTTGAATTCTGGATCGAGAATAGTGGATATTATAAAAAATGGGTAAGAACGAATGTAGCCCAATCTCTTGTGCAAACTATCTTTAAGCAAACGAAACTAGTTTTCGAACATTAACTTCATCCAAGTGCTTTTGTAAGCCAATAAAGCATGGGAGAGCTAGACTTAATGATGCATACCTTTCACCCTGCACAAGCTTTGTAACTTCTTCAAACTGATGAAATATTGCCACTAATTCACGTGAAGCTACCTTATCACTGGTTGACAATGCTAAGTCTCTCTTCTCTATTACATTATTGATATCTTGTGTATCATCTAGATTCATTAGCCGGCGTACCATCAATAGCTGAGAATTTCAGCGAGTCTCATTTTTGGCTAGCAATACTTTTCCAAACACTCTCCACATTCTCAGTTTCTAATGTTGATTTTCGAACATGTGAAACTATTTTGCTACCCTTAGAGGGATTTTTAGTGGCGTGCATTCCTTGATTCCGTCATTCAGACAAAGTTGTAAGGTATGGGCGAAACAGCTTGCACGTTGATAATGATTACTGACTGTAGTATCTAGATCCATAGTTTCAATAATTTCGACTTCTTCTGTTACAATACTTGATTCTATTCCTAACTGTAACTCCATTTCTGAATCTGATTCTGAATCAGAATCATGAACATCCTTAAACCCAGGAAGTTGAGTTTGTCGACCATTAAAGCCTTACTTCATATTAGAGGCATTATCGGAAATAACCTTAAAAATCTTCTCAGAAATGTTGTAAGTCAAAGCGACATCTTCAAACTCAGAAACGATGTGCTCTCCAGTGTGGCGACCTACTAGTCGGGAACATGACAGCAATAAAGATTTCATTTC
>NW_003546499.1:0-3643 GCF_000090795.2 Amphimedon queenslandica | reverse complement strand
TGTGACATTGCAGGTATTTGCAGAGGACAATAGCGACTTGATTTTATCTTGAGTTGTGCTGAATAGTTGAGGGAGCAAATTATTTTGAATGTGTTTTCGTGAGACCATAGTATATCTTTGTTCAAGTAGTGAAATGAGGTCTTTGAATCCTTCATTTTCTACCCTATGAAGTAGTCGAATGTCAGTAACTAACAATTTGACAATAGCATTGGTTATATTAGTTTGGACTGGGCTTGAAGCAGTAAATTTCGCTTTTTGAAATATTGCTACTTCTTTGTCCAGTGTTGGTTGCATTGTTATAGCTTTACTAGCTTCTTTTGTTTCTATGTACTTTTCATACACATGCCAACAGCCTTTTCTCTACACAAAAATATAACAATAAATTTCTCAGTACTATAGCTACCTTACCTTTAAATGAGTAACAAAATTAGATGTAATGGCACGAGAACCAGTAATAACTGTTTGGTAGTTGTTACATTTTGCCCTCAGTTTTCCTTTGACATCCTCATGTATAATCGTGTAATAAGAAAGAACATTAGAGCCTTCTTTTGAGTCACATGGACAAGAACTCACAGAAGCTGCTGCCATTATGTTCGGGGCTGTCGTCACCGTTATTATCAGTTTAGCACATGCAAATGCACATGGCACATTTCATGCTTAGATGAACACAAGTACATAACTACATGTAAACAACATGTCACATATGCAAATCTTCATTGTTGAATATATCTACTAAAGTACAGTAATATACGTACATGTACATGTAATTGAGTAATTAATTACAAAATTACCTTTGTGCAAAAACTAAACCAATTACCATTACCATTACCCTCTAAGCATAAACTGGCATTACAATTACCATTACCATTACCTAGAAAAAGTAATCATTTTGTAATTAATTACAATTACAATTACAATTACCACATCCCTGCCTTACAGTACATTAATGTGCACTTGCCTCATTATAGGAGCAGACAAACCAAAAACTGATCATATTTAACTACAATGGATCGATCTGTGAACAAAATTTTAATCCTAGCATAATTGACGACTTATCCAACAAGACCAAATAACATGGAAGATGTATCTCTTCATGAATTTGTTGCTAATTGCAAATTTGATAAAATAGGAGAAAATGGAGAAAGAGAACACCAACTTCGATCATTACCAGTCCTTCCAAACCATAGGAAATTTAATCCTATGCAAGAAGCGGAAAGAGATGATTTTCATTATTTGCTAATATTTTTATTTGTGCCTTTTAGAGATGAAAGCAGACTCGTAATGCAAGGAGAAACAATGGAAGAAGCTTTTAGGCATCAACAAGAAGCATCTATACGTGGCATTGATAATTATTTTAATAGACTAAAGAAATTATTACGAGCTGAACGTCATTTAAAGAAAATAGTCAATGCAGAAATAAAGCTGGTTTGACTGAAAAAAAAGATACTTGATAACAAGGAAGATGATGATCCTTAACTACTAGGTGAAACTATGCAAGCAGTAGCTGATATTGCTGACATGCACATAATTGTACCTATTTTAACGTTAACGCAAAGAGAGGCAATACTTAATGTAGATCAAAATAGAATTTTTGATTGAAGAAAGGGTCATTTCATAAGTCAAGAACATTAAGACTTGTTAGAGAATGCGTCTTAAAGAGCACTTAGATTGGCTAATATCAAACCACTTAGAATGTTTATTAGTGGTGTAGGTGGGACTGGTAAATCATTATTAACGGAAGCAATAAAATGCCTAGTGGATGACATATGGCATCTAAAAAGTAGTGAAATTATACATGTAATGCTGTAGCGTAATGCTAAGACTAATATTGATGTGACTGTAGGATTAGTTAATGGTGCCATTGGTACAGTAATGGGTAATTATGCTACACGTATATCAAATAAATTTGATCATATTGATGAACTTTGTGACATGAAAAGGGTTACATCTAGATTAATACTATCTAAGAATTTGTATATACATAGGACATAGTTTCCCCTTATACTTTCTTATGCTATTACTGTACATAAATGTCAGTGCCTCTCTCTAGATACAGCCATTATGGATTTATCGACTTAAGTTTTTGGGGATGGTATGACACATGTTGCATTGTCTCTTGTACTTACATTAAATGGATTACATTTATTATCATTTGATCCTCTCTTTTAAAGTTTGCATTCCATACGTTGATGAAATTAACCGCCTCTGAACTAAATTTCGAAATGATTCACTGCAAATCAAGAAAAGTAAAGAAGAGAAAGATTCAAGTGACTGAAGCAATTGATGATGGTGAACTTCGTAGTAAGAATGCCAAGGTGTCTGTAAGGCATGTATGAAGTAGTAGTAACAGTAATAGTAGTAGCAAAAAACGTAAGAGTACTGATGTACAAAAGTCTTATCGCCCCAAAACGACTAAATTCTTTGACAAAAATGGTTTAAAAAAGCCGTGCCCCCATAAAAGAATAGTTGATATAGACAGAAGTACTGACAATGCTACATTGGTTGTGCCTTGCTCAGAAAAAGATGAAAAGTTAATTGTTTCAATTAATTTAAAAGACCTGAAAACCAAATTTGATGTCAAAGATGATGATAGTTGTAGTAAAGTGACTGCATCTTTAAAACTCTCAAACATTATATGTAAACGAAAAGATGATAACACCTAGAGTATTGTAAAAAGTGATGATTGTAGTAGTAGTTCAATTGTATCTTTCAAACTGTCAGGCATTAAATTAAATACAAGTAAACCAAGAGGATGATGTCAACTTCTCTTATGAACAGTGTCCCAATCCAGATTATGTCAGGACACAAAAAGATTATGTTTATTACCCTCATAATAAAGAATTTCGAAGATGGTGGTGTGAGATTTTAAATCTCAAATTTGTCACAGCTGCTAGACTCGTACCTGGCAGTCCAACTACACCATTGTCAGATGAATGAGTTCCAAATAGTACTCTTGATGTCCCTGGTGATGGGAATTGTTTATTTTATGCCTTTTCATATCTCATTCCTGGGTCAATTTCCCAGCATTATAATTTAAGTAAATCAATTGCTAGTTATATACCAAACTTTGAAAAAGAATTGTTTGATAGTACACTAAATAGAACGAGATATTCAAGCATATATGATAACATAAATAAGTCCAACATGTATTGAAATTATGTGGGCTACTGAGACAGAGATTATTACACTATCTGCAATATTAGGTACAACCATATATGTGACCCGATATGAGAAAACCAGGCTATCTGCGGGATTTTGTAAAATCAGTTTTTGGTACTCACAGATAGAGAAAAAAATTTCCTTTCCAGCAATATCCCGTTTATGACAATGCGCAATAAAATTTGGAAGTTAGGGACGCTGTTGGGACGATTGCTCTGGAATACTAATGCAGAGAAAAAGCCATTTTAAGTTATTTTCAATGTTTTCGTGTCATGCCTGTTCACGAAGTAAATGAAACCACGCCCACCACGTAAAACCACACCCAAATCATTTCATAAACGGTGAATGAAGAAAGAAGCACTTTTGACTCGCTTTTGACAGCATTTGAACTATCTTTTCTTGTATAATGGACATCTTAAGAGTTGTCTAAAGCCCTGCCATTCATGGTGACTTCAAATAGTAGTAAGTTTTTTCATTACCAAGT
>NW_003546498.1:103354-141166 GCF_000090795.2 Amphimedon queenslandica | reverse complement strand
TTGTGCCGCCATCTTGTTCGTCTGTTTCCTGATCTTCACAGCAAATTTACTTGATGTTCTAAAGAAAGCTTATAGTGATACTACATGATGAGTGGAACATTACACAACTCACGTTCTGTGTTTAATGGTGTCCGATATAAATTTCATCATCTCAAATAATGGTCAGGAGGGAACATATGGTGGTCCTCCTGTTCCAGTTTTCCTTTTCTCATTCACTTTTTTCATTTCCCTTACAAATCTATCCCTAAGTCCCTTCCATTTCTTCATACAATCTTCTACATTACTTCCTTCTCCAACCTACACTGGCGTATCATATTGTCATTGGGTTTCTACATTTAAAACCTTTGCTTGAACTGCTTTCCAGGCATTCTCCTTGGCTCTCTGATCTTTATATGTGCGAGAAGAGACTTGCCATAGACAAGGATATGCTTTTACTCCTTCTATCAGACTTTCCTCCATTATTGTTCTCACGTGATCTTCAAAATATGATTGGTCGAACGCCCAAGAGTTGACGCTGGAATCGAAATTGAACCGAATTGGACGTGCCGTCAGCGTCTACGACGCGTGTCGACATTGTTATACGCAGATCTGTTCACAATTTGACGCAAACGCACGGAAAACGAAGACGCCAATGCAACGCTCAGCCAATGTCATATTCTGAACCAGGCTTTAGTTAATTATTGTAAAAAGATCTTAAATATGATAATGACTGGCCATAGAACACCAATAGCATCACAGAACCAACTAACTACTCCTACCACTGACCTCTTGCTTGGCAAGCACACATCTACGTTAGCAACTACTTCTGAGACATAAAAAACCAGACTGTCAGTTTCAACCTCCCAAGTCCCAGGTACCTTACATTCACTTACTGGTACCTGTGGGAGTCTCTTTCTCCCTCATTAATTTTATTTTGAAGGTTAAGATTATTAGTAATAAATTTACGCAGATAAAATCCACCTGTGGCAAGCTTGTCGTTAGACTCTAGTATATGGCTCATTCTCAGTATTTGCACCACATACCATGTCATCTACAAACACGAGTGTATCAGTTTAGCTATTGTGGAGGGAAATAATTCCTGTCAGCCTTCCATTTTATTATGTAGAGTAGCATTCAAAAAAGGGCTAGATGCCACACCAACCTATATTTTAGGCTCTTTGCTATTGTACTTATCAGACATGATTAGGAATGTCTGCTATCAATAAAATTTAAATCTAAGATGTATCTCCAAAATTTGCTGATTGCACTTTCGTCCAATGTGTGAACACTCATTCAGGGAAGCTCCCTCTGATTTAGCAGACACATCATAAGCAATACGGACTTCAGTAGTCTCTTTGTCTTGTCAAATGACAGCATGGTGAGGCAAATTGTGTGTTTTATCATGATCTTCTATCTCTGGCTCTGGTACCTGTTCTATCATCCCATTCTTCAATTGACCTTGGATAATGCCATAATATTCCCTGAGCAATCTTGGAGCTCTTTGTAATCTTCTTAGTTGACTCCTTATTCTTTTAAGATACAATTGATAATTACATGAAATGTCCTGCAATGGACATTTCCACGGTAAAGGTACTTCATATCTGCCGTCTCTAAATACTACATTTCGTTTAAACTGCTCATAGAGTGAGCTTTCATGATCAAAGAATCCCAATGATTCCAAGTCCCAAAATTCTCTCAATTGTCTTTTCAGTTCCTTGTTATTTTTTGCACTCATCTGTAATGCAAATGTCATCATAGTAGCAGTTATGTGCTGCTTAACTGATGAAATTGGGCCAGTTAACACCCATCCCAATCTTGTTTGTAATGCGACTGGACCACACTCTCTAATCTGTCTACCTGTCACAAGTTGCCAGCAGAAATCTGAGCCTATTAAAACTTGAGGAGCAATTGTTAATCCACCATCCTGAGCCATATCAGCAATATCAAGCTGCTGGATATGACTTAAGTCTCTGTATTGGGTGTAGCAGCTCAGCTGTGACATATTAAAGGTACTGCAAGTATGGGGATCTCAAAATGTCCTCATCCTTTAACTGGATTCCAATTTGAACCTAGTGACACTCCTGCTGCTCTTCCATTGACCTAAAGGTCATAAGAGACATCTGCTTCTTCCGAAGTGATTTAATCCCAAACTCTTTCATTTATCATTTGTCACATATGACCTGTGACTGCCACCATCCAGTATAAGCTGGGCAACAACTCTCTTACTCTTCTTGAAGGGATTATAGACAACAGCTTGAGCTATCTGGAGTTATACTTCCATATCACCACCTGCAGAAAGTGTAGTATAGGTATTTGTGTCTTCAAAAACAGGTGCTTCAGGATTGAGGCTTGATTTGTTGACTTATGTGCTTGTTTTAGAATGCTATCCAGATGTGCTACTCACAGACTCATTAAGTGTTACTTTCATCTAGTAGCACCAGCTAGTGTCATGCATTCCCTTACATTTCGCAAACTTAAAATGAGATTGGCAATTTCTCGTGATGTGCCCCCTTTTAAGACAAAGAAAGCATCTACCTGTACTCTCTGGTATGTGATGTCTAGTTTCTACCTCAGTGACTGAGCGATGGATTTTCTGTAGTGTCATGCAATGTCATGCATTCCCTATTTTTAAGTACCCAAAGTAACTGACTCAGGTAGCCGCCCTCGTCAATCTTGATTCAAAATCTTGCCCTGACATACCACCAACAGCTGGTGCATGATGTTACCAGTAATAAGGAAGTAGCGATACTGCCAATTGCGATGGGAGGACAATCTGGCTACCCCTGTAGGACCAGTTGGAGGCAGGGCATTTGGTCCCTTTCCACCCGTGTGCCACTGCTAGCAATGGACAAGTTCCTCACTCCAGATAGGTAGGTCAGGATCAACTGGTGAGCCACCCTCTGTTGGGCTAGAAAGGCCATGAAGTGGCCCTGGACACTCTCTGATGGAGGCAAGGGGCGAAGGTTGGCTGCGGCACAGAAAGATAGGTACCTTGGCTGGGCAGAGGAGTAAACACTTATTCTCCATGTTGAGACACCATTTTTAAAGAGCTCATTAGTAAGTCTCTCCAGTGAGGTGACATCCACACTAGGGATCTGTCTGATAGCAATGTTACCAGCGGTTGTGGTATATGGTGCGGCATGAAGTTGGCTTGTGGGAAGAACAAAAAGAAGGCGGTTACATGGTAACAAGAGAAGGCATCCGCCGCCCCATTATCAACACCAGGGACATGTACCACCTGGTGCCTGAAGTCAAAATAAGCTTCGAGACAGAAGAGAGTTCTCAAAATATATGAGAGGCAGGGAAAAGGACAGAGCGGAAACCACTGCTTGGTTTCCAGGCCCAAAAAGAACCCAACCACCCTTCCATTTGGTTTTCCTTATGGCTGCGGCCATGACTTGGGAACAGTTCCTTTGTTGCAATAAAAACCCCCTCCCAGCTAAAAGGTCATTGGAACTGGAACCAGGAGGTCCCCCCGCAGAGGAATGCTCCACACCCCCAAGATTCGGAGGCATCGGAAGTGACAGTCATAAGAAGGAGACAGCCTGGAAAGAGAGCAACCCCATTCCAGCTCTGAATGAAAATGTTCTACCAGTGGAGGTCAGCCCAGAATTCAAGCTTTAGCCAGACAGCATTGTTTTGCTTCTAGGAAAACTAACGGTCCCCAGGATGTAACTTGCAAGGATGGACCACAAGAACCATGTGAGACAGCTGGCCAATTATTTATTGCGGTTCACTCTTGGTAGCAGATTTCTGAGTCAGCCACATGCCCAGGCATCTTTGCAGGTGTTCCACCTTTCTTCTTGGGAGTCTCGTCTCCATCTTTTGAGAGTATAGCTCGATAACTATAAAAGTTACTGTAGTTGATGGACAAACCACCTTCTCTGCGACACGGCAAAACCCAGGTCCTCACACAGCTCCAAGGCGACTCTAAATGATTGCTTGCATTTACTGGGTTGTGGTGGACAGGAAAAGGAATTGTCCAGGTAATGGAGGAAGTGAGAAATTGCTTCGCAGATTATATCCCGGGCTAAACCATTCGCTATTGCAGTGAATAGCTTCGGGGCAAAGCATAGGCCAAACGGGAGGGTGGTGTGCAGGTAAACTGCCCCACCCCATCTGATTACTAGCAGCGATTTATCGTCAAGATGGACTTGTCTGCATGTTGTTTAAGTCCAGCTTGGCCATCAGGCCTTTATCAGCTGTACCTTGTCCTCTATCCAGGTGTAGCATAAGGATGTGAGACTATCATCTGTGCCATCGTTTATACTGCTCCCCGTTGGGGAGGAAAGGTCAGGAATTAGCTGGAATTTGTCTGGCTGATGATCCTTTTCAATCAACCCTGTAGGGCTTCAGTGCACAGGGGCATCCTTTGGAATGTCCCTCAAGCATAGGGCTCGCACTTCCTCATCAATGTAATATTGGGCGTGACCAGGATTGCCCTTTGATGACTCATAATTCCTCATTAAGGGGTGTAGCTATTTAGGGTAATTGAACCCTATTTTGAAGCCCCAGTGTATGCCCCTCCTGAGGACCTCTGCCAATTCTTTGTCGGGGTGAGGGTATAAATAGTGGTCCCATTTAGCTAGCGGGAGGATCATGCTAGTGACTGACACACCCTCTACCAATGAGGTGGGCAATGCCTCCAGTCCCAGCAGGTCCTTCGTGTACTCGTATTTTCCTCCTACATGGGGAGGTGATATAGCATAATGGTTGTTAAACCAGAATTTTTTTAATTTTTTACTTCAAATGACTAACAGTAGAAGCTATAATGATAAATTTTTCTTAGCAGTGGCCAAATAAATTTCAATAAAGAATCAAACAGATAGATAAGTGTACATTGTAATGTGAATACAGTGCAAAGTCCATAGCAAATAGTACTGGATGCAACTGTCAACATCAATTGTAGAAGGAAGAGTCTAGTGGAGTCTGTCTTTGACTTACCAGAGGAGGCCCTGTGGTCAAAAATTCGTCAAGACCAGCACTTATGGTCAAACCGGCAATGGGAGGATGAGCAGCCAGCTTGCCTGTTAAACCTCCTGCAGATCTCGTCTGTGGTTCTGTATGGGCGATGGCTTCGCTTGGCTGGTGAATAGGAGGGAACCATGGCACAGTCATCTTAATGATGATCATGTGCTTTGCAGATTGAGCATACCTAACCCCCTGTCTGAAAGACATTGGCAGCAGTCATCAAATAATGGAGGTCGGTCCAGGGCAGCTAGTGGCCCTTCCCCCCCTAGCTGCCTAAAGTGTGTCATAAGCTTTCTATCCTTTGCCCCCATGTTTCCTGGCCAGCATCAAAATAATTTGCCCATATGCCATCAGGTCCCAAGTAACCTTGCAATCGAATTTATCAGTGGTGATGGCCATGAAGCAATGGAGCCAGGTCTCAGTGTTGGTGACCTCGCGGAGGCGGAGTGAATGCTTGTGAGATTGGGATAGCAGTCCTGTATCCACAATGCATTGTCTCAAGGCCATTTGTCAGGGAGCAGCCTTTGAAATCAACATTGGCACCCACCCTGAACGCTTCGACAACTTTCCGTGGCATTGGGGCAAGGGCAGACAATAGAACAAGGGGTGCAGTTTTGGATGGACTCAATGGCGTAGCCAGTAAAGTCCCAAATGATGGGGAAGTATCTGAGTTCCCTAGGTGGAGGGGATTGGTTGTTTATGAAGGAATTGGAGTAACGCCACTCCTGCCTGTGATGATTGGGGTGAGCGACCCCAGCGGTGGAAGTGGGATAGGGAGTAGGATGGAGGCACCATTTGAGAAAATTGGCATTGAGTTTAGGAATAAAGTCAGTGAGACTACAGAGGAAGGAAATAATAAGAGGGTTAACCATGCGGGTTAGTATGGGATAGTTTAAATCATTAGAATGATGCGGCGGACGCGCCCACACATTATTATTTTGTTTATCCTCTGTACATTATTTTAGGTATGTGGCCTCAAACCCTCAAAGTGAAATGAGGGGAAAAGACAAGGAGGGGAAGAAAGGGGAAGGAAGATGAAAGAAGAAAAAGGAGAGAGGGGGGACTGAGGCTAATCCTTGGCAACTCAAAGCGGGGTGATGATAGCACCCCAAGGCCTTAATGAGACAACTTGTGTCTACTTCTGATGTGCTTATTGTGCCCCTGCATTGATGAGACATCTGGGGGCTATATCTTTGGGATAACACATAACAGCACACCATTATGCAAGGCAAAATTGGCTTAAATAAACTAGCAGCACAAAAATAGGTGCTAGCCTAAGGACAATTATGATTCACAGTATTCTTAATAATCACATTTTAAATCTGGTCAAGCATTATATTATCAGACTAAATCTTTTTAAAAAAGTACCTTCCCATAGTGGCAGCACCTGGTCTACTCATCTGAGATTATTAAATCACAGACCAAAAAATAACTACATCTAGTTATATCTGGAGTTAATGCCTGCTGAGGACACACCAGAGACTGGGGTAAATGCTGTATTGGATCTGGTCGTTGTAATAGTAGGAGTGGCAGCTGATGACCCGGTACTTGACACACTAGGGGACAGTTCAGCACGCAATATATTCATCACCAATAATCCTAAGAAAGAGATGGCTGCGGGGGTAAGGGTTGGTCCAGAGAAGGTGACTGTCCCGGATTGGCTGCCTCAAGTAGCTTGTGTCACTGTTGTAGATGCAGTTGAGGTGGAGGTGCTCCCAGGTCCAGAGGTCATAGTGTACCAGGATCAATGGCGCTGAGCCAGCATGAGAGCAAAAAATGGGAGGACAAATCGGCACTGGTAGAGTGCTGGAAAAACAGATTGATATCGTCTGAGTTGACAAGGTCAACAGGACTATCTGACACTGGGGCAACCAGGCAATTGAGAGCTGATGAAGAAGCGAAACATAGTTGCCTGGAAAAAGACAGGTATAAAGAGGGAGCCAGCAGCAATAGCTTAGGAAATTGGATAAAATAGAAAAGGTGTCCTTAGCTTCTTCAACATTTCAACTTCCAGCAGCTCTGATCAGAATGACTGATCACCCACTCTGCCCACAATGTGTGGGCGGGCTGGGCCCCGGCTGTCTGATCTGCCTACCCTTCCAATTCAGCGATGGTGGCCCCTGCCAATTAACCTGGTTTAAACCTAAGCTCTAAACCCCATAAAATGTTCAGCCTGCGTGGTTATCAAAAATCTGCGATCTTCTCTAGTTTAGTGGTGCACGTTAATTACAACTTTCATTATACAAGGTCCATTACAAAGGTGAAAACTATTGATTACATTCCAGCTAGTTCTCAAAATGATATAGTTACTTCAATCCACACATCAGACATGAATGAGGTAGCAGTTTATAATAGCATTCTTGGTGATGCATGATCATCAGTTTCTCATACTGAAAACAAGCTAACTGTGATAATTTTAAGTCTTAAGTTTTACTCATGTTCCATTTTACAAATGGTAATAGTTTGTCATGAAAAGCTTCATCACTACATTGTTTTGAAAGGAGAAGTGCACCTCCTTCCAATAGCACATGTAACCATGTTCTTACAGCAAAGCTTTTGTATTTGACGGATGTTTCCGAATGTAAATCTAAGAATCAGTGTTAACAGAATGAAGAATAAATGTTTGAAGGAAGAAAGAAAAACGGAGCTTGTAAGTGTGCTCAACCCAATGACATTGATTAGGTTGATGACCATCAATAATTTCGTTGTTGCCATTGACGGTGAATCATATCCATCTATATCTCCAAGTATCTCTTTTGAATTAATCATAATAGTTACTCATACATGTAGATGTTGTACATATTTGTGTCATTTAGAATAAGGCAGAAAATGTGAAAACACTGAACATATTTATCTCTTTATTTTAGATGAAGTCAGTGTGTCATCATGAGTGTCATTATGCATCAGTTGCTTTATGTAAAATTAATCAATATTGAGGTATATGTTGACTGTGCAGAATGCTCTTATCTTCCACTTAAGAAGTAATTAAGTTATGCATCAAAGTTTTGGTGAAAAATAGTTCAGAATGTTGGTTTGGATGTAGCTTTATTAATGACATTTCAGGAACAAAGTACTGTTGCCATTTTATTACCTTAGTTACTGGACTTATTGACAAATATACCCTATAAGAGATAATTTTTGTGGCCCGAAAATTTTGCGGATGCTTTCAGAAATGAATTTTGTAGCTTTAATTTTTGTAGTTTTTTACATTGTGGCCATCTTGAAGCATATTGAAGCAATTTTTGTGGATTTAAATTTTGTGGATGCTTGAAAAATTGAAATTTGATAAAAATTTAGGACCATGAAAATTTTTTATATGCTGAATGACACTACTACGAAGATTCAGTGCCTCTTGGTAAGCTATTTATTCATATTTTTTTCATTGTTTGTGTTTCTAGAGTATGATTGCAAGTGGACTTCTTTCTTGCTAGTTACAACATCATTTTACCGTGATGGTTAGTTAAACAATTGATAAGTATCTTTTGTTTTAGAATCTTTAATCGCTTCACCTCCAGAAAATGGTTGTGGCAAGGTAGTTGGCGGTATCCTCTAGAGGCTCTGGTGCTTGGTTCAATGCTCTATATGTTTCTTCATTGGGGCTGAGGTCAAAAGATAATGCAATTCGTATTGCAGCAGCTACTCAGCGGAGGCTGCCTGTGTGCTCTCCCAATTTGTGCTTCGTCAGTATGGTCTACATGGTTTTCATTGTGAGAAAAGTGGGTGTCGCTTTCTGCACCATGCCTCCCTTAGTGATACGCATTTCTTAATTTTTGGATCATCCAGGGCTTTGTGAGGCTGATGGTAAACATCCTGAAGGTGTCACCATGATCCCTTTGAGGCAGGGTCTTCCTTAGGTATGGAATGTCACAGTGCCTGATACCTTAGCTCCCTCCTACCACTCTATTGTAGTGTCTGAAGCTGGGGCAGTTGCTGCAATAGGAAAGCCTCCAAGTACAGCTGTATACCGTATTTCCTCGAGTAAAAGTCGCCCCCGAGTAGCTGCCTCCCTCAAATAGACTCCTCCCGGGGCCAAAGTAGTAAAGGAAATTACTGCTGCCTTCGAATAGATGCCGCATATAATGTCTATGATATTATTTATTGTTATTATTGTTAATAACTAGCAATTAATTTATTAGTAAAATGGCCGTCTAGTCACAGTTGAGTCTTATTCGAGTAGTTCCTTCATCCTATCAATTAGTTTTTTCTTTCCAGGAAAGGTATAGATACATGGTACTTCTAGACCCTTTCAAAATGCCATTTTCTCATTAACAAGAGCTTCTATTTGACCCCATAAAGCAAGAAATATGATGCAACTCGTGAGAACCCCCTTGGAAAAAGAAATAGCTCCTAATGCTAAGGCACTGGGGAACATCTAAACTCGTACAGCCTGAGGTAGAACATGAGAGTGCTCTTTTTCAAGACCTGGAACTGAAAGTAGTAATCGACATGAAGATTAAATTATTAATTATTTCAAATTTTGTTTAAAAGGAATATTTTAAATAAAAGTAATAATTGATTTAAATGATAATTAATAATTGCCACCCCCAAACAATGGCCGCCCTCGTATAGTCGCCTCCCTCCCATAAATAGAAACATGAAATAGACGCTGCGGCTTTTATTCAAGAAAATACGGTACCTCCAACATATCTGTTCCTTCTTGTGGCATTGGAATTGTTTGGTGTGTTTTGTCCAAAATCATTGTCTCTGCTCCATGACCTTCGCCGCCATATTTGTTTATCTCAGGAGGATTGGTGGTCAATGTCGTAAATATTTCAGCGGTTCTTGGTGAAAATGCAGAGGTGTAATGCTCTTGTGGTTTCGGATTCCATTCTTTGGTCGTCTCAGTTGGGCTAACTTTTTTATTCTTTCTTTTTCCCCCTTGTTTTTTTTTTCTTGTCTTAGTTGGTACTTTGTTATGGTCTTTTGTGTGATAGTGTTTACATGAAATTTTAATTTAATCATTCATTATTATTTGTGACCATAATTGACAAAAGGTACCTTATGGCGGATTTTTAAATTCATCATTAGAATAAAATATAACAACTTGTGAGTGCTCTGTTAGTCAACAAATGTTTGCGAAAGTTACATAGTAACTTTTTCTATCCTCTGGATTATTTTTGGGATAAATGGAGCTCAGGAAGTTGGATTTTTAAGGCTATAAACACCAATTTTCCTATCCGCCATAAGGTACCTTTTGTCAATTATGGTCACATTTTTATTGTGATTATTGATATTACTAATAGTAATTGTAAATATCAGACTTGAAATTACTTTCATAGTAGGCGATTGACCTTTTGCCAATAATGGTACTGTTGGATTCACTGTTTGATTTTCATTTCATTCTTAAATAGAAACATAATCCACGAGGTAGTTCCGCCACTGAAGCTGCTGGGATTGTTACCTGCTAATAGAGTTGACTTGTTACTTCTCAATGCGGGGAAAGCGTAGCTATCACTAGTTTTAGAAAAAGAAGGCCTTGGTTGGTTTGTCTTAGAAGATCCAGGCCAGTGTTCTGCTCGGTGTTGGGTTAAGTTTGTTAGCTGGGATTTTTACTGTCAAACTGTCATGTTTCTGTGTTTGTAAGCCTTCTTTACCATATAAAGCAGTGGTGAAGAGATGTGGGTGTGGTCTAGAGATAGTGATGCTACGCTCTCTTTATTGCTCCTTTTTTTACTTGATAAATAAGGAAAACTATAATTTATTGCTAGACTTTGTATGTACACTTTCTCTTAAGCCTGGGCGATATTACATTCTTTCCAAGACAATATATTGTTAATGTTTCACTTGACAATATTACTAAAATTGTTTACAAAACAACATCAAAAGCAGTAACAATGTAAATTTTTAGCTAAATGCACCAGTTGGTCCATTTGAGGCAGGATCTTGAAGACGTCGGAATATCTCCTCCTGTATACTAAAAAGCCTCTCAAAGGCAACACTGGTAGCACAGTATTTCTTAGCAACTGTACTGAGATGAGAAAACTTTGTATTGTTATTTTTTCACCATTAAAGTGGTGATCAATCTATGTCCTCATTAGGTAACAGTAAGTACATGTTTAGCTCTGTTGTTGTACAGTACATCCTCTATTATCCAAACACAGGTTATCCTAACCCTCATTTAGCCCAATGCATGGCTATCTCTAATACGCATGCTCAGGCTAGTTAATTTATTAATAACCGATTGAAATGTCTACTGGAGCATGAGTTTAACGAGAGGAAGCCCATTAAAGAGAAGCCTGAGATGCTTTGCGAGTTAGAGAAAGGAAAGTCACGCACATTTATTCCTAAAAAACAGGATAGGTCAGTCTACTGCATTCTGCGCTGTATTTCACTTATCAAGACTATTCAGCTATCTAAAAATTTCTCCAAATAATGTTTAAATTTGTGCTATTACATTACTAGGCATGAGACTAAAGGATTATTTCCCGCTATAAAGGAATTGATTTAGCTCCAGCTATGCCTCCAGTGACGTCACGTTTAGCCACACCCACTGACAGAAAGTAAACTTGCAGGAAGAAAAATGGGCATTTTTGAAGGCTCATATCTCAGTGAATAATTTTTTTCAGACAATGGGAGTTGGAACACATCATTAGTATGGTCAGGCAATCATATTAAGCCAATAATAAAATGCCTCAAAAATGCACGGAACTTACCCTTTAAACTTGCTGCTGCAATTTCTGAACCAGCTATTGAATTTAGACAGTATTTGACTTAATTATTTGGTTGAAATACTTTTTGTTTGGAAAAATACAAAAGTTAATGTTAAAATAAATGATGCTGAGCATGTGCTTTCTATGCTTCCCATAAAAATTAAAAGCACAAAGACTTGTGATTGTTTAATTTTTAAACCAGTTAGTACTATTTCTAACAGTTTAATACCTTTCTTTGAATGTCTGTGATTAATTAAAGTTCACATGAAACATTATTGTATGCATGGAAAAAAAGTAAAAGTTAATTGTGATTTCAACTTGGATTGAAAATGTTTTTCTCATTTAATGATGAATAATTTACTTGTGTAATTCTAACCTATTGATGACATTGCACAAGCATTATGTTTTAAAGTAATGAAGACTAAATAAAAAAGTACACAATAGTTACATAACTTCAATTGAAATAGATTTAAAATGAGAAAAATACGCTGGGAATGCAATAGTTAAGCTTATGTTAAGGATGACGTTTTTACTCGTCTTTTCTTGATATCTCTGCTCTTTATCAAACTATGAGTGAAAGCACTCCCTACTTTTTTGCACACGCTTACTACATGTTCAATACTGTGATCGTCGAAGCCTTTTCTGATAGCAAAGTCTAAATTTTGTCCAAAACAGCTTAAACATTGTCATCCAAGGAGTGTGCAAGATCTAATAGTATGAGCACCATTATCGGTAATCACGCATACATGATTTGAACTGTCCAAGTTCCAGTTACTCAAAGAGTCAGTTGATGCTTCCATTATGACCTCACCAGTGTAGTCACTTGGCAGATATTGTGTTTGTAAACAGTGAATTTGAATTACCCAATTGCTGTCCACAAATGAACAGAAAAGCTAATATAGGGTTCTTGAGCACGAGAAGTACATGTCAGTGGTGTCGGAAAAAAAGGTAGCTTGAGATAAGACTTTTCTTCATTTATTCTCAAACTTCATTGCAAAGTGCTGGTATAGCAATACAAGTGAAGTAGTTTTGGCTTGGAAATTTATATCTAGGATTAAATGATTGGAGCATCTATTTTAATCCTGGTTGTTCACCAGCATTTACTGGTTACATGTCCTTTGCTAAAAGTTTGCAACAGACTTAGTCAACCTTATGAACTCTTGTGATTTTGTGTCAAGCTTCTCACATTCTTCTTGATAGGACACGTATGAGACACACTGTTGTTAGCACTTGCACCTGCTTTTAGTTTTGATTTTACCTCTTTATACTGCTCTGGATGTTGATTCATAATGTCAGAATACAGGTTACTTGTGTTTCCGTACTTTGCTGACACTCCCTTATGACACAAATGACACTGGATTTTTGACATTAGTATCCTTGCCATTTTCATATAAGTGCAGCCCAAAATGCTTCCAAACTTTAGCTGTTGTGTTTCTCTTCTTAGTGAGGTTGATTTCTTGAATAGGTGGTGGCAAAACACCAATCTCTTCACAGTCGACTGTCCCTTCTTGGTTTTCCAACTCAAAATTATCGGCCATTTTTCTTGACATACACGTGGCAATGTATTGTATATCTCCGGATATTATGCATACCGCTGTATTAGTAGAATGGATGAAAATTGTCAATATTTTATTATTGTATTTGTTAGCAATACGGTTTTATTGGAATACCATGATATTGCCCAGGCCTACTTGCTGTATTGTTTTATGTCATAATTACTGTTCATTACTGCTGCTTTATATCTCATCAAATTTTTAAGCTACATTACAATAATTACTAAAATGATGACTTGTGGAACAAAGGGTTGAAACTGTACAAGTACTTTAAGTGTCCCTTTGTCCCATAACAAGATGCATTTGTCAATTTTGTTTGCTATCTTCATGTTTTAGCAACTGTATGTAGCTGCTATCCTACATTGGAAAAACTGCCCACGCAGATACTTAAGCAATTATTAACCCAGTCCACAAAAGATTTAATTGCATCGTGGCCTGTATCCAGTTTAAGAATGATTTCTTTGGCAGTTGCTAGTATGTCTGACTAAATAGAATTGGAATAATTACTTGATTTATATCACAGCTAAACGATCCAATGATCTTCTTTGTTACGTATTATTATATAGGCGGTAGCCTATATGTAGGATTGAGGTTGATTTTTCAAGATGGCGGCCGTTTTTATGATTTTCAAACACTTATAACTCTTTTATCTTACGTTGCACAGCCTTATAAATGGCTTAGATGAGCTCTCCTTCACTGAACGATTCACCTGGTACCTTTAAAGTGAACTGTAATGTAGCGGGAGCATTTCTGGAGAATAAGCCCAAATTCAAATTTCTGCAAAATTCTTCAGACTTTTTCTTCTTCTTTCTTTCATCTTCTTCTATCTCCCCTCTAATCTTTTAAGCCAGTAAAGTGCTCGAGTTGGCTTTTACATCATTCCTCTGGGCTTGGGTCAAGGACCAAAAAGGTAGTTTCAGAAAGAAGCAAGGACAGAGAACAAAATGGAAAACAAAATCCAGCTGCAGCCACCGGGTGGGTTTGTGGTTTGACGCTATTTTAATTTATGCTCACATGATTAGCATGAATATAATTAACCTAACCACAGAATCATGACAGAATGTAATTTTTTAATTTAAGAAAAAAGAATGGAAACAAGTAAATAAAAAACATTAAAAATGGGAAAATAGTAGGATTGATTGGGGAAAAAAGTAAGGAAACAAGAAGGTACTTTCAAACTGGTGTGGTAAGAAATTCTACAACACTGCATGAAGATTATATACTACCCAAAAGCACAGCAATTATCCTCACAGCCAACTATGATAGCACTATATGAAGCCTTTATTTTTTATGCAGTGGTGTAGGATTTCTTACCACACCACGTTTGAAAGTACCTTCTTGTTTCCTTACTTCTTTCCCCATTCAATCCTACTATTTTCCCATTTTTAATGTTTTTTATTTACTTGTTTGAATTGGATCAGCAGGATTTTCTAATGGCCTTTTATACTAGCAATTACTTGCCAGTAGACCATTGACATTCAGAAACATTCCCTTTAAAATTATGTTGGCTGCTGTGACATGCAAATCATTTAAATTGATAAATTTCTCTGTGCATTTTCTAGTTTGACCCTTGTCTTGTTTTGTTAGGGTCAGATGCACTTTCCTTCTCCTGTATAATAATTGTTAAATTAACGTGTTTGCTTTAAATTAATCACAGCTTTGTTTTGTCAACGTGAGGATTCCATCTGTTGGTGGTACAATCAAAAAACCTTCAAAAGGTATTATGTTTTTGCCACTTTCATGTCGCATCAAGAAATCAGTTGTGAGTGTGCAAAATATATGTATATGCAGTTCTTTAATTTGATCATTTAATGTGCAAATAATGCCAATGTCACGCTCAGCTCGTGCATAACTGATTTTAAAGCTAGATATAATAACCTTTTGCCCTTTTCCTTTCCCAAATTCAGCAAACTGTTGTACTTGGCCGATTCTGACTTTATTACCATACTTGAGGACACAGAATTTACAAATGACAATAAAAGTAATTTTTTATAGTAGTTCTTTGTTGCTGCCATTAGATTCTTTGGATTCTTGCTATTTTTCTCCATCATATGGCTGTGTCTCTGTGACTCAAAATATTCTATCATTTCAATATCTTGAAGGAGCCATACAGCTGTTTGCTTACAAATGTATTATATTACCAGCTTTACAAATGGTACATGACAGTTTTTGTTTAATATTTGCATCACTTTTGGTGTTAACCAGCAAGGCATGACTATAAGATTTCTTAAGTGGTAGTTGGGTCCTTAACAATTTTGCTTTTTGTTTAACACAGCTGTCACGACTTTGTTTTTGTCTCGGTGATGAATATCAGTGATCCTATCTTCAATTGTTTCATTAAATCATGTAAAATTAATTACACTGCTTGATTCATTGTCAATCTCTAACTTATCTTCATCGTCATTACTCTCTTGCAAGTTTGAAGGTATTGGTGGAATATTCCACTAGCCATTTCCTTATAGGTGATATGCAATTCCAAGGATAATCACTCTCTTGTGCATGCTTTTGTGCACTTTCAAGAATGTCCTTAAACTGTTCATGACTTAAAGACTAAATGCTTTTAATGTCTGACTCAATTATACTTTCGTGAGGTGATTTTTTTAGCGTAGGAATCAGTACAGTAATATATGCTTTTTTTTTGACTCCAATTCTTCCTGTATGTTCAATTTTATGTAGTCGTGGTAGTGATCCCAGTTGACTGAAATCAACAATTGTTGACAAAGTACCCGTCATACTTTTTAGAGCACAAAACATTTGTCACAGCTTTGTGAACCAAACTGCCATGGTAAGAATAAGGTGTTTGGTAGTGCTTCTGTCATCAGCATCATAGTAGTGAAGGAGCATTAATTTCAATGGAAATATGAGCATTCGTTGTTATGAAATTATTTTTCAAAGTAAACGTTGGCTGTATTGAATGAGACAGCTAATCAACTCTGTAGCTACTCATATAAATGAAAGACAATTTTAGCCATTGCCTCCAGTACCTTAGAAAAATTGCATACCAAATATTATTTAATCTTGATGCGAGGGACAGACTATTATCCAGGAAACTGCTTGTTACCAAACTCATGATTCTGATGTAGTGCTTAGTTCCAAATTGCATCTATCATTGCATCTCATCATGTTGAAGCCTTAATAAGGTGCTGTACAGCAGCAAAAAAATTGCGTATCACTATTGTTTAGATCTCTGTTTCTTAATCCATGCTGATCCTTGCCATACTGCCAAACTAGTCTATGAGCTGCTAGCAGCATAATTGCCTAATGGTAGAGCAATAGATGGTTGGAACAAATGGCATTTAAATTTGACACCAATATGTACAGCACCTTGTAAGCATACTGGTGTGTGAATGATTAGGTGAACAACCATTATTCAATAAAGGGTGGACAATGCACTGCATTAGTTGAGTCAGTTATGGTTAGGGTCAAAACAAGTCATGTGGTGTTACAAGCATAGCCTTGGACAAACGTAAGTCACCATCTGAGGCATCTTTAATATCTCTTTTTGTCAGCTTCAATTCCATCTTTGAAGTACTTCTCTAGCAGTAAATTTATTTAATGTCACCATGCACGCAAGGCAAAATGAAGGTGCTTCTTTTAATGGTTAAACTACGTAAACTTATGCATTCTTGGAAACTATAAATGCTTCAACATTCTTCTAGTTACTTCAAATGATGTTGCTAGACTGACATTGGTTCTTGGATTTTCATCATCCAGTGGTAGCACAAACCCAACACATTTGTTTGTTACTGGGTGATATTCCACTCTCTTCACAATTCTAATTGCATCTTTAGCTACCGCTACAATAGGAGGTGCACAATGCTTTTTTTAATGAGTTATTAAAGCTTCAAACTGATATATCCACTCTGCAATATGATGATACTGGGACTGAACAATAGCTTATATAGTGCTCAAAGTTGGAAGGGCCTCTTGCATATTTTGTTCAATAGAGTGGTATGTCATATACCCAGCATATACATAAAGTAATGTGCCAAATATTTAAAAAATACTTAAATGTCCTCTTTGTGTTGGTACCTACCTTATTGCTATTCCTTTTTGCACTGTCTAGTAAACTCTGAAGAATGGAAGCAGCAGCATCAATGTCATTAGCTTCTGCTTTTTGACCTTGTCAAAGCAAGAGAGACAATTTCTGACTCTCTTTACAAAGTAGAGATATTTTGTCAGCAATGGCAAAGTAAGAGGCTATAGCATCTGGTCTGATTTATCAGAGGCTTCTATTAATTGCTGTTTCAGTCGTGCTGATCTGGTCCAATTAGTTCCAGTAAGAGAGTTAGCCAGGGGAGCTTCTTAAATAGCCTCATTGGCATCATAAATGCTAGCTGCTGATAACAACAGTTTATTGATGGAGTACTGAGTTACCTGTCTAGAGCTAGGTAAGGTTGCAGGAGGTAATAATAGAGCTGAAATTGATAATGGAGGTGACAGTTGTGATAGGGGTCATTGATGTGTATGTGTTGTTTGACTTAATTTAGGACTTTCAGATCCATGAGATGTAGCCCCTCCTCTCATACTGAACAAGGGGCTTTTGGAAAAACCTGGCTTTCATGACGAAAGGTTATGGTTGCTAAAGAATCTACTAATGGCATAGTTGTCAAAGTTGTGGTTGCAATGCAGGTGGATTGAGTGTCCGTGTGTAGAAGCATGTAACCTTCTAGCTGATGATCTTGATGGAGGGGAGTTGTTGGAGATAATACTGGAGGTGATAAAAGCTCAGGTGAAGGTGATAGGGGTGACTGGCAAAGAGGTGTTGCTTCAGTTGACTTTGGTTTTGATGACAGGAAATAGCAGGAGAAATTTTTATGTTTTGCTTGCTGTGCTCCAGATCGTCTCTTTTCTTCACATTGTTGCAAATGGGTACACCAGTTATAACCAAAGGCTTGGGACCAGTGTTTTTCCTTGGTACAGTGTAACTGGTATTGCACCTTGAACCTTAGGATTACTGTGAATTGACTACTGTGTGACATACTTCATAAAACATTGATGTAGTAGTTATCATTTTCTTTGATGTCATTGGAACGGCCTTTATCAAAATTCCATTGTGTTACTCTGGCATTGAGTTAAGTAATATGTGTTATTGCATTATTTAAAGGTAGTTCGACTGTACTATTTAAGGTGCTATTTGACAATTCTTTTTTCTCAAGAACTGGTTTGTTGCCATACTTGTCCTGTATTTCTCGAACTAATCATTTGACACAAAGTAATGCCTCGGTAAAAATTTACATGTATTTGAATTTGGTCTTATACAGTTGGGCAAGTCAAATTTTTGGCTCTCGATGTACTGTTGCATACCATGTATACAGTTATTAGGAGAGTCTTAAATGTCCTTTTCAAGAATGGCATGAGTATCATCGAAACCACTTTCAACAAATCAGTGAACTTTGAAGCTTGTTAATCTTTCTCTTAACAATGACATAACATCGGGTCGAACAAAGGAAAAGTGGGTTTAAAGTAATGCTTTGTGACATTTATAAAAGTGCATTTACCATTCAATAGCTCTATCCATGGTATACACTGACTATAATAAGTCTACTGTAATTTAAGCAATATCTACAATTTTGCTGTTCTTTAGAAAGATTGTTCAAAGAAAATGATCAGATCACTGCTGCTTGAAGTGGATTCTAGTTAGGACTGAAGTGCTCTAGCTTGATAGTTATACAGGATAGCATTAGTGTGATTCTGTTCATCAGTAACATACCTCAATATGTGAATTCATGAATCTGGCCTGACTATAAAGAGTATGCATTTAGATGATTCAACAGTACTAGTTGATGGCCCGGGAATGTCTGGTATAATTACATTGACTATTCAAAAAAAGGTCCCCCCTGAAAATGGCGGAGGTTGATATGGTCATGCTCCCTGAAGTTGTAGCTTTTTGTATCAGAGATGCTTTACAGACTAACCTGAATCTGTCATGGAAGATTCAACACAGTAATCGCGGCACAACTGTTGTTCTCTACTGGAGAGACAGGGCTGAAGTGGGCTTTCAGGACCAAAGTCTAAGACAGGCCGTGCCTGCTGTTGCCAGTCATAACCAAGGCCATGCTAAAAGGAAAAAGAAGTCTCCGTCTCAGATAAGGAGAAACCAGAAAAGATTGGCGGATTTTAAAAGGCGTAAGTCTCGAGAAGGCTCAACTGGACTCAAGGATAATCCAGTAAAGCTTGATCGAGAAAATACCGATGCACATATCAATAAGCCTACTTTGTAGGATCTGTTTTTCAAAATGAATTCTAACAAAATAATACTTAACCCTTTAAAACTGAATATTGATTATTAAGAGTACACCCCCGTATGGAATTAATTTTGACTATAAATGAAATTATAGTAGTACCATTTTAGCAAACTATATATCTGAAGACCTCACAGTACTTGACCTAAAACTTGGTAGTGTTATTTATGGGATGTTTATCCAGTGTAGTGTAAAGTTTCCATGCATAAATGCAAGGCGAAGCAAGCATGCGTGACTACTAAAAAGATACAACACTATTTGAGACAATAAGAGCTGGATAACAATAATAACAACACACATTTGTCTTCTGCAAGAACATAAAAAATTTAAAAAACAAGGTTGAGTAGGATTCCGAACGACCAACAAAAATACGAAATGAAAATCCTACTCTCGTGAGGCATATTCTACTTTTCATTGTACTTTTAATCATCTCATATGAAACTTATGAATCACCTTGCAATGTAGAGTAGAATTTGTCACGAGAGTAGGATTTTCATTTTGTATTTTCGTTGGTCATTCAGAATCCTACTTGATCTTGTTTTTTTTAACTTTTTATGTTCTTGTTTTTGTTAATTTTTTTATATATTTATAAAGTTTTTAGTTGCAATTGTGATACTTGTTGATTTTATGAAAACAATTTTCTTTATTATTATCATTGTTATGACTTTACAGCATTTACTATGAGAGACAGCAGTCACAGCATTAATAGATATGCTGAAGGAATATCTACTGTACTCATAACAAGTGAAATTAATACTATAGTCTTGAAATGTGTGCTTGTTCAAGAAACTTCATCTTCCCAGACTTCCCTGCAATTCTGTAGCTATCAATTCCTGTTCTTCCTGATGTGAAAGTCATTATCATTGCATTATTATAACATTAATTGTTTTAAAATAATTCATTACACACTTGATAAAAGAATAATGTGTAAGATTTATACCTTTTTTTAGCTGGAAACCTCCACCAAGTAATGCATTTGATTTCAAGCAGAGCTAGCCTAGCTAAATTTAAAAAGTTGATTGCTTTTTTCAGTTCTGAGATCTGAGCATGCGCGACCGCGCCCAAATTGTGGAGCACATGCTCTATAATTAACAAAATGGCAACAGGAGGTAAGCTGGCATGATACAGCAGTCATTACGTCACTTTTTCTTATCTTGGAGAATAATTTTATGGGACATGGATCCGCGCATAGACTGTTTGAGTAGAGTGGTGTAAGAATTATACTTCTAGCACCAGTCAAGATCAAGATACAGCTTGCCAACTGAATTGCCAGGACTTGGTGATGATGATGATGATGAAGATGAAAAAAAATGGCTGGACAAAACTGCCGGTTGGCCGAATTTTCTTTTAAACTAGGTTTAGAGCCGCACTAGTGGTATCAATGGAGTCCTCTGGTTAAGATGGGGTCCTCTATAAAGTCTGGTAAGCATACAAGCTCGTTTTCCCAGTATAGCAAGGCTGCAAAAGTAGTGGCAGCCATTTTGTTTCGGGGTGAATCCTACTTAGTAACGCTACCGCGTTACTAACAAATCTGACTATGGAATAATGGATGCTCTGATGAAGTTCAGTGCTATGGAAAGGAAACTGGAAGCAAGAAAGCTCAAGCAGTCACAAGGAGTTTATCGCTGCTGTTGTTGCTATGCTGTTGCTAAGGAATTTGTGACCACACCCATCAATAATTTTTGAAAAAAGCTACAGTGCAAGTAGTGGTGCTTCAGTGCATTGGTGTGGACAACATTTTAGTGTCTTTTACATAAACCTTTCTAAACTTATTCTCATGGTATTTATCTATCTGTAAATTAAACTTTTGCAAAACAAAACAATTTATAGCAGGCAACCATCACCAAAAAATGTGTCAACCTCATTTTTTAGTGTTTGCGCAAGGCGAAGCGAAAAAAAATTTACTTACGTCTTCTACAAATCCTTGAGACCTGTATCTAAACGCGAAGAAATCATTAATAAAGCAGAAAAGGAGCTACAAGCTGAAAAGCTACAATGACTCCATCCTTTTTGCTTGTTGTGAGGCTGTTGCTAACCAAACTTTGACCACGCCCATTGATTTTCCCCATTAGTTTCAATGAAGTATGGCTACAGTCAGCAACACTACTGTTCTGCTGTTTTGACAAAGAGTGGTCCCTTATATCAGCAAGTTAGTAATGTGATTGTCAGTGACAGAGAGAGAATAATGCATCATTGTATGGCTGCAAACAAAACACTTTACAGTCACTTTTTGTGACAATCATTTTTACAACTACCGTATTTCCTCGAGTAAAAGCCGCGGCGTCTATTTCATTTTTCCATCTGTAGGAGGGAGGCGACTATACAAGGGCGGCCATTGTTCGAGGGCGGCGATTATTATTAATTGCCATTAATTTTAAATTAACTATTAATTATTTTACCATTAATACTCTTTTTAAACAAAATAATTCAACCTTCATCATGTCAATTACTACTCTACTACTTCCAGTTCCAGGTCTGGAGAAAAATCACTCTCATGTTCTACCTCAGGCTGTAGGAGTTTAGATGTTCCCCAGTGTCATTGCATTATGAGCTACATGTTCTCCTTCCTAGGGAGTTTTCGCGAGTTGCATCATATTTCTTGCTTTGTGAGGTCAAATAGAAGCTCATGTTAATGGGAAAAGGGAATTTGGAAAGGTCCTAGAAGTACCATGTATCTATACCTTTCCTGGAAAGAAAAAACTAATCGATAGGATGAAGGAACAACTTGACTAAGACTCAACTGTGACTAGACGGCCATTTTACTAGTTAATTAAATACTTGGTTATTAATAATAATAATGAATAACATTATATGCGGCGTCTATTTGAAGGCGGCGGTAATTTCTTTGACTACCATGGCCCCAGGAGGCGTCTATTCGAGGGAGGCGGCTACTCGGGGGCGGCTTTTACTCGAGGAAATACGGTACATAGGACTAAGCAGACAAAAGTAAAGAGATAATAATAAGTGATTTGAGGTACAGCTAACATCTAACATATCTAACAATATTTTTTATGATAAAGTAGGAAACAATCTGTGTCAGAATACCCTCTATGGCAGAAGTAGAGATTGCATTCCTGGCACAGCCATGTTGTGTCCTTCCTGACACCATGTGTGCTGCAAAAGTGGCAAGGATGTTGTTTGTCGTCTCCTTTCAACAGAAAATGATCATATTAAAGTCTTTTCCGAGGTATAACTGGATGTCTATCCTTGGTTTTGCAGGAACATTATCCTTGTAGTACTTCCTTAGCCAAGGAACTACAGATGTCTTTTGTAGACCGGGTTACAGTAGACAATGTTGGTGATATAGAAGATAAAATGTAAGTGTTAGATATTGTAATGTCGAACAGCATCCAATACAGATAAAACAAGAACATAAAAAATTTAAAAAAACAAGATTGAGTAGGATTCCGAATGACCAACGAAAATGCGAAATGAAAATCCTACTCTCGTGACGCAAATTCTACTCTACATTGTACTTTTAATGTCACTATTTAAAAGTTTTGGATCACCTTACAATGTAAAGTAGAATTTGCATCACAAGAATACAATTTTCATTTCGCACTTTTGTTGGTCGTTCGGAATCCTACTCAATCTTGTTTTTTAAAATTTTTAATGTTCTTGTTTGTGTTGATTTTTTTATAATATTTATAATATTTTTTCAGTTACAATTGTGATACTTTTTGATTTTACACAAACAATAAGTTTCTTTATTATTGTTGTCATTGTTATGATTTTACAGCATTTATGAGGGCCAGCACTGATTGCATTGAATAGATATGGTGAAGGAATATCTACTATACTAATGACAAGTGAAATAAATATTATAGTCTTGATGTGAATCCTTGTTGAAGAAGCTCTATCTTCCCAGCAATCCTGTAGCTATTCCTGCAGGTTCTTCCCGTTGTCAAGTTTATACTATTATTAGTATTATAACATTAATTAATTGTTTTGTGTTTTTGAGATAAAATAATTCATTACACACTTAATATATGCAAGATTAATACCTTCTCTTAGCTGCAAACCTCCACTAAATATTGCAATTTGATTCCAAGCATGCCAGCCTATAGCTAGGTAAAATAACTTGCAGTTCCCAGTTCTGAGATCTGAGCATGGGCGACCATGCCCAAATTTTGGCGCACATGCTTCAGTGCTTCTTTAATTAACAAAATGGCGGCATGAGGTAAGCTGGTGCTATCCAACAGTCACAGAATCACTTCTTCCTTTCATGAAGAATGATTCTAGGGGACAAGGATCTGCGCACACTCTGTTGGAGTACAATGGTGTAATAATTAGCCTTCTATTACCAGGTAAGATCAATATATCGAGCAACAACTGGATTGACAGGAGATCATGATGATGATGATGACTTTGAAGATGAAAGGTGGCTGAACAAAATGGCCGGTTTGCAGATTTTTGATTTTTCTCCCAGAAGAGGTCTAGAGTCACGCTAGTGGTACCATTGCAGTCCTCTGGTCAAGATAAGATCCTGTAAGAAGTCTGGTAAGCATAAGAACTTGTTTTTTCAGTATAGCAGAATGCAAAAGTCGTGGCAGCCCTTTTGAAGTGGGGTGCATCCTACTTAGTAACGCTACCGCATTACTAATTTGTAGTAATTTCGGCATTTCAGTTGTACATTATAATATTGGCGGAGCTGGTCAATACGATCAACTCCACCCATAGACTTGTTATATTCAGTGATGGCTTCTGGACAAGAGAAGGTTTGATGTTCCCCAGTTTTCAGTTTCCGAGAAATTGAATTGAGAGGAGTGGCTTCATAGTTGTAGAAGTTACAGTAACTGGTTTGGTGTCTTGCCATGCTGAGATGGTGAGATTTGGCAGTATTTCACTTTTAAAAGTGATACTGTCTCCTCTCTTGGAGAATCCACGTTTCAAGTACCCTGAAAACTCTGATGGAAAGTTCCTTCGATTGCATCTTATTGTTCCACAGGCATAGATACTAACAGATAAAGATCGGAGAATAGTTGAAAACTTGAAACTAAGTTGTTGCAGTACACATGATGGTTTCGGTGTTGAATTTTATCTGTTAAATCTCTGACAACTCTGGAACCCACATCCTGCTCTGTGGAATAAGATTCTTTTCCAGTGTAGATCTGAAACTGAGAAATGTAACCGTTAATACTGTCTGCTTGAACCCTAAACCTTGAAACCTCTCTTTATAGGTTTTTGTAGTATATACTGTTTGTGAGAGGAGCAACCTTTATATGGGACCATAGCGTCATCTATGGCACACTGAAAGTGAGGGTGGTACAGTTCTTGAAATCTCTCCTATTATTGTGAGGAATGGGCGGAGACTATTGTTACTCATAATAAATGTAACTACAGATTTGCAAATCCCTTGCCACGACAGGCCCGGCCACGCCTCTATTTACCCGTCTACAGTTGCATAGCAACTATTTGAAAAGCCTCAAGTACAAAATGACCTCCATTGATCGTTCTAAAGCTACAGCTTACAGTGAAGATCTCCAATGAAAAATGATTTATCAAAAGGAAGGACTGTGTTTGTTATATGCGAATGTGGCCAAAAATTTACTGCTAGATATTTTTACAGTTAAAAGAACAGTAAAACTGTGGCAGAGCACAGGAGGAGTTAAAAAGATACCTTATTCTATTTAATAGTCATCAAGAATAATAACCAATATACTGCAGTTTTTTATATTAGACCTTGTTCTTTCAAAACAGAGTATTTACTTACATACAATACAAAAAGAGGCTTGTGAAGAATTTTGCATCAGTTTGGATTGTTCCTATATTTGTAGAATGCTACATAAGTCAGGTTTTACTCATCAAAATCTGTAAATAACGGCATTGCAGTGTAATGAAGACCTGAAGTGTTGATTCTGCATTGAAGTGTCACTTTACAAGAAAGATATGCTAGTTTTTGTTGACAAAACAGGTTTGATCAGAGAAATCTTATTAGAAAAAGAGGATATAAAGATATGCTAGTTTTTGTTGACGAAAAAGGTTTGATCGGAAAAATATTATTAGAAAAAGAGGATATAGTCTGAACGGAAAACCAGGCATTTCGAAACAATTGATAGTATGAGGAGAGTATGTTTCTATCATTGCAGCCATATCATCAAAAGGACTCCTTGACCAAATACACAGAGGTGGTAGTGTTGATAGTGATATTTTTTGTGATTTTGTGACCGAACAATTACTACATCATCTTTATTGGCAGTAATCCACACTCAGTGGTGGTCCTTGACAACTGCAGTATCCATCATACAAATGATTCTATTACAGCATTACAAGAATGTGGTGCCTTAGTTCACTACCTACCAAAATATTCACCAGACTATAACCCAATTGAAAGTATTTTTTCAAGGGTGAAAATGTAATTAAACAAGTAGAATCATTTGACATGTCTACAGACATTAATGAATGAATTCTCAAAGCTTGTTCTATGATTACACCTAGTTATTGTTTTACGTCAATGATCAGTAATGGTATTTACAATGAATAACTATGATTGTAATGTGGTTAAAGTGCACTAAAGTCAATTCCTAATAATTACTGCAATAAAGACAGTATAATTGCTTTCTGCTGTTCATATTCATTGTTATTCAAAATTTTTTCTCTGAAAGAGACTAATTCAAGTAGCTGAGAAAAATACTTCCCACGTGTGTCAGCTACCTTGCAAGGTGATAGGCATTCTTGAACTGTGGAAGATCAGGTGGTTTAATCAGGCTCTCATGTAAACTATCAATATAAACTCTAGCCCAAAGACGAAGAAGAGGTACAGAAAATGTTTCACTATGATTTTTCTGAAGCTTCTTAAATGTGTCATCTACCTTCTAGTCATGTCTTCCAGCAGATGTTTTAGCCTTTTTTGTAATAGGCTCAGCAGACTGCTCTTCAACATGTGCCTTACCATCACACCACAGAATTAGATTTTGTACATTTCAAATCATGATGAGTTAAGAGCCAACACTTAGTATTACTGTCAAAATAGCCAACATCAAAGGAATGATTGCTTAGCACCTTGTCTGCGTATTTATTGGATATGTAATCCTCGATAGTTTTGATTGATTAGAACTGAGAATAAAAATCTTCAATAACGACAATGATGACTTTCTTTTTACTTTTGGAGTTAATAATTTTCAACTTGCAACTGCACTGTCCAGTGGGATCTCCCTCCAGTAAAAAAAAACACTAATAATAATGTCCACTGCATGTAAGCAACACTATAAAACTATACCCATTACTTATACTGCTAGGCCTAAGGGTGTGGCATGCATATCCAGCATTGGGTAATTTTATCTAATTTGTCTTATTTCTTCATTATTTTTGCAAAAGTAATTTTTGAATTTTATCAAAAAACAATTATAGGCAACTCTTTTAGAGGCCACCAATAACAACGTACTACAGGAGTGCCCCACAGATCCACCCTAAATTACATAATACTCCCTCAAATCTTGGCCTACTGGCTGCTGCCTTGGTTGATGGCTAGCAAAACCTGTCTGTGGGCCACTTGTCGGACTACTCACTAATGATGGTGGGGCGGCAGCTGATATAGTAACCGTTGGCGCAACCGTAACAGGTAAAACTGTAGTAGTACTGGGTGGTGAACTAGAAGTATTATAAACAGAGTTACCAAATACCCTATTGGCAATACTGGCTGGAGGCCAACCCGAACAGCTCTGTTGCGGCAATTGTAGTAGCTGTAGTGTCACACTAGGATTGGCCATTTTATGAGTCACACATTGGTCACACACATTATAGTCATGTAATCTGCTTCAGGTAGTGGCAAGAATTGTGCAAAAGGCTGTATTTAGATGAAGGATGGAAACAGAGTAAGTGGGACACAAAGAGGACTGTCCATTTTAAGGCTGTTTTGATTCCATTCTGGGCACCTGAGCAGCAACAGAGCCACCAGTACTCATTGATAGTAGTGAGTCTGCTATCATCATCAACATTGAGAAGCCAGTGACACCAATAATGAAGGGAAGACTGCTTCGCTCTATACATATTAGGCTATTTATTTCATTTGATTTAAGTTACAGTACAGAACAGTTGCTTTGCAGGACGTACAGTGGAATAATCTCCAGAACTACTCATTATTTCAGGGGAAAATATAGAGCCTCACAATGCAGTTGTGGCTGCTCAACCAGAGGGTGCTTCAGTAGTCACAGAATTGCATGCACCTAAAAAAGCTATTCAATAATAATTATTATTCTCAATAAAAATTACTCATTATAAATATTTTAGGACACACTACAAAGAGACAGAAATCAGGAAAGGCCCATGGTAGAAATGTTGATCTCAATAGAAATAAGGCAGATGAGACAAAAGATAAGCTATTGAAAATTTACGACGAAATGGAAGAAACAAGAGAGAGAGAGGGAACATGAACTGAATATCACAAAATTGTTTATGTCGATGATGGAACGAATGGCACCACCGCAGCTACAGCCGTACCAATCGTATGACTATAGCCATATATATTACCTGCCAAATCCAAAATACCCATCATAGTTAGCACTGTATTATATTATAGCAACAATAATACTATTATAATTGTAATAATTACTTTCCCCATAAACAGTCCATTTTCCTAACATTATTGCTTGTCTAGCTAGCCATAATTTTAGTGCCTAGCTGTAAACTGTTCTAGACCAGGTAGTCTCACTTCTCTCCAGCTTTTTCTCTTGTCACCTCTCTCTAGCCATTACTTTTCTAAATAATGCCTTTATGACACGTAGTGCATTTTAACACATCACTTTTTGACAGAGAAAGAATAGTACATGATAGTTTTTTGTATATCCCTGGGTATAAGACTATTTTGTTCTAGCTATACAGATAATAATATAAATGTAAGGAATAATTATTGTTGAATGATTTACTGCTTTTTTAAGTGAATCATTAGTGCATGTCTTATGGATTGTGCTCTTGATTGTGTTGCTGTAGTGCTAGAGTTTAGTTAAAGGCTACTGGCTTGAGTTGGTGGTATTGTATCGCTGGTATCGCTGTCTAACCAATCCTCTTGACAATTGTCGCCAAACATTTTGCAAATATTGTGAAGAGTCACACAAGTGGCCACAATGGCTGTTACATTTGTCAGATGGTAAGGCTTTGCGGTATTAAAAATATAAATATTATAGTATTGTTACTTAAAAATACCCCGGTATTACTAAATATAGTGTCTCGACCCACAATTTTTTTAAATTTTCATCAAAAGAATAATTAATAACAAAAGAAGTATTATTTCAAGTTTTTTGAAAGAAAAACCAACATTTCAACTTTGTCAGGTTTTAGTGAAGACCTTGACGGAGTAACAATTCTGCCTGATCTACTAAATAGTCTTTCAGATACTGTACTAGTTGCTGGTACACACAAGTATTTCATAGCAACTGTCACCAACAAAGGATACTGCTCTCTACCGATCATCTTCAACATTTAGTCTAATTTCATCACTCTACTTTAAAACTTCAGCTTTTATTTTCAGTTCTGGTGAGATAGTGGGTAGGTCCATTTCATCCTCGTGTACCTTAAATAAACTTCCGAATGTTCTCTTTTTTTACCAGGAGGAACAATGTGTGAAGTTGACTGACTACTAGTGGATGTACAGGTAGAGTCATTCATTGTGATCCCACCTCTATAAACTGTCTCTTTCACTTTTTCTTCATTTTTTATGTACTTTTTCTTGAAATGAGGGACTAAGAATGAACAGATTTCTAAAAGATCAACTACATTTGGGTCATTATTCCATGTCAGTAGATTCAAAAGTATGGCTTGACGTAGCTCATTTGTGAGAGGTTTGTCGTGTGCATTCTCATTTCAAACAGAATTTGTGAGGAGATCGATGACAGGTAATATAGCTGAGCCAGTTACATAAGTTTCATCAGATATCACATCAGTAAACTCATCTAATGGAGACAGTGCTGCAGTGATTGCAGTCAGCACATCTAAATCCTGCCAGCTAAGCACAAGGTTTGAAACCTTTCAATCTGAACCAAGAGCAACTTGAATGGCTTTCTACTGTTCCAATATTCTCTCTATCATTTTCTGCGTAGACCCCCATCTTGTGGAACAGTCCTGTAAAGACAATGGAAGGTAAGTTAATTTAGCCTGTAATGATTAGTAATTTCATTTAGTTACTTACCAAGACCAGTGAATGCTATGGAAGCTTAAAATCAAGTTGACATTTAGTCAAGTCTCGTCATCGTTTCCAGCGTACAGAAAAAGCACTTACAATTTTTTGAGCTATCCCTAGAGCCCTAGAAGACCTGTTATCTTTAGCTATAGCTTTGGTAATGGCAAGGTGAAGGTTGTGTCCAAAGCAAGACAATTGAGTCCATCCCAAATTCTCTGCAGCAAGTTTAATGTTCGCAGCATTATCAGTGGTAATACAAACTTGTTGTGATGATTTGAAGCTCCATTCTTCTAAACTTGCTTCTAACATATCAGAAATGATCTCACCAGTGTGATCTTGGGGAAGGTAGCTATTACAATGTGACAGACATTCTAGTTCCAAATTGTCTGTCACAAACATAATAGTATAGCTAATGAATGGCGTAAGATCAATGCTTAACCATAAGTCAGTGGTACTAGCGAAATATCTTACAGCTGCCACTTGCTCTGCCACTCTTCTTCTAGTGATAGCATAAAGCTCTGGTACTGCTGTACGTGAAAAGTAGCTCTGGTCAGGAATTTCATACCTATTATCAAATATCTTCAACATCTATTTTGTACTGAATACATTGGTAGTTCATCCTTGACTAAAAAACATGTTACAGAATCTGTTAATTCTTTCCATCTTTTATCATAATGACTATATGGCTGACTACGGAGAAATGAAGAACTACTGGTAGGTTGATCCTGTGCTTGAGGATCGGCTCACTGGCACTGGTCCATAGTGGCTTGTGATTGTTGCGTACATGTGCCATGAGATTAGAAGTATTACCGCTTCTGGCCATAACTGCTCTGCTACATAGCCTACAAAATGCTTTACTATCTTCCAAAACTTCTCCATTTTCGTTAGCTTTCAGGCCGAAGTATTGCCAAATGGCACTTTTTGTACCTGGCTTCGGCAGAAGTGTAGCACTTAGTACTTCATCACTAGAAGTTGTAATTGTACTACCAATAGATAGAGGTAAAGTAGGATTGTCATTTACGTCCGTCTCCTCTGCTTCTCCAGAGGCTTCTCCAGAAATGGCAGCCATGTTTCTTTCCTTTACTTTCACGTGGCATTACAAATTATTACATCATGATCATTAAAAGCAATTGGGGCGAGCAAATGCGAGCCCCACATAGTTGAGTCGAGTATGTCTGTTTGTTTGTACACGTACGTCACCTTTCTTTATGCATCTATGAAAATAATCTTTCGATAATTACAGTACCGCATGCAAAGACAATGAGTAAGAGTAAAGCAATTTAACTGGAAGAGAGGAGTTGAAGAGTACTTAAGAATCAAGAGAAGCTGAAGCTTAAAACATGAGTTATTCACAAGAAGATGCTCGTGAAGCTCGTTGACTACTTCTTGGTAATGAGCGTGATCAGAAGAGAAGAAGGAATGAGACTGAGGAGAAAAGAGCGAGAAGATCCAATAGAAATGCTAGAGAGAGGTCTTTTCGCACCCAAAGACAACAAATAGAGCCTCCTTCTGGCTTCTGACACCAACTATTTTTCATCCTAGATCTATATAACTGCAGAGATTCTTCACTCAAAGCTAGAAGCCTTCCATGCAAATTCTGCATTAGTGCATTGACATCAACATTCAATACTTAATAGCCACTACATCATTGTCTATATAGACATTGTATATTACTTATCAAAATGTTAATCGTTTTGCTCGCCCTTTAATGTTTTACATTCGCCTAGTTAATAAATATTACAATAGTGGATACCGTACTCAATATTATACCCTACTCAATAGTTTAATTTTTTGCCATTGTTTCTATATTAGCCTATTCTATGAAGCTGAACAGTCAAATCTTCGTTCCTAACTTCTCTAGAAACAGAACGAAGCAATTCACTCATTGACTTGTCTGCCTTCATGATGTATGAAGCAACATACATCACACAGGCATATGCATTTAGGACATACTGGATGTCCATATTTCCTTCTCATGCCTTCAAGATGGCAGAATTGTAATTATTGATGTTACATTCAGATGGTTCTCTTTTTAATACAATTATGTTACCTCTAGTGGAATAAGTTATTGCCCTACAGTGATCTGTTGGATCAACTTCAGCCAATCTTAGCAAATCAGTAAGACTGACATCAGTTGTTCCATCAACTAAAATTTTATGTACTTTTGTTAATATTTTAGACGCATCATCAGAAGTGTCTTCAGTTGTTGGACTCATAATTAAAGTATTTTTACTCGGAAGATGAGGAAATTTGAACCGACTGTTCTTGTTCCTACGACAATACGAAGAGTGCTTATGCTGCTGTAATAAAAGAACCAGTTCTTTCAATTTTCCTTCTTCATGTGGTATCGAACAAGTTACATACTTATCTATAAAGTCACAAGCTAACTTGTTATTGTCAATTCCAAATGTGTGGGCTTCTTCCACCTAAATGAGGGTACGAGCATGAGGAGACCCCCCTAGATTGGAATTCAGTTCTAATTGAAAAATCAACATCTTTCCTAAAGGTTGTGATGAAGATTTTTAAAAAATCATTAAAAAAGTATGTAGCCTGTATTGAAAGTGACAGGCAGCAGTAACAGGATTACATCTGATCCAATTAAATTTATCATCAAAAGACAGTCTGTTTATATCTTTATCAGTATATGTAACGCCGTGCTGCCTAGCTATAACTGAAATTAAATCAAGCCACTTCATGTCAGCAGCTGTTAGCGTAAGAAACCAAGTTGGAGTGCCTGACTGACGTACCATTGCAAGCAGGTCATAAAAAGTACGCTTATTGTATGCAGGAGATCCCCTGACACTCTTTAAAAATGCATATGCTTTATCATTACGTACATTTTCACTGATCACTGCTCGATTCCGTGCCTCACGAGCTGTGAGGTTACTACTTGGCTTTTGCCGCCTAATGTAATTTCTGGCAGCTCCCTTTATTTGCTTGTTTTCTACTATATACTGAGAAGCAAGTATATATTCTATATCCATAGAAAATCTTCCATCAACATCCAACAGACGTTGCTGGTAGTATTTTCTTAAGACAATTTTACGAGGTCTTTTAGTATTGTAACCTCCACTACCATATGGGAATTTCGTGGGGTTAGACATTTCCCCAAAAAAGGATCTGTCATAATATCAAGAGGGCGTTGTCCTTCAGCAGGAGCAACAAAATAAATTTGGGCTTCTACCTTAGGATCCTGTGACAATAATACGCTTGCCATTGCTGCCCACCTGTTATTTGTCTTAAATGCTCATCTTCTCAAATTGTGGCATCATCAAGTACATCAGGATCAACATCATTGTTAGCATTTGAACTAACTACAGGTGCAAGACTATCAGTACAAGTAGAGCCTACACTGTTACATGTAGTACATACATTTGATGGCTCATTAGCTAAACTATTAATGCTAGAGATGGGATCAAGGCCGACATAGTGAGTTTTACTCATCTGACCTATATGTACAGTATCTATAGTGTTGCCACTATTTGGGGTAACAGTGACAATGTTTGAGCCAAGTATTGTGAATATTTTTATTTCAATATTTAACATAATTTACTTAACCCAAAAATTTTAATATGTTCACACCAAGTTTGACCACTTAAATTTAACAAGTAGTTGTCCCATAACAATGCATTACCAGAGACACTAGTAATATAGTCAGAAAGATGACTGCCATCAGGAGTTGTAGGATTGGCTCTCAAGTAAGCTGCAACTCTTGCTCTTAAATCAGAAGCACATGCACTGCTCGAAAGTTGATGTGCAATGGCATGAAAAAGGCAACTTCCATCTCCTGGCACATTCAAAATAACATAGCCATGCTGCCTGACAAAGCTAGCAAGGTTACTATATGGAGTGTCTACTTCCATAGAAACCTCATTTTGGTTGACTTGTTAATTTCAGATGAAAGCGTATCACTTACTGAAATATTTTCAGCAGGTACACTGCTATTCAGTTCAATGGATTCCATAGGAACCTCATTGTCATCACTTATTTCAAGTGAATGTGTGTTATCTATAATATTATTGTCAATGCTAGGTTCTTGCAACAAACTAGAGAAAATTACATTGTCATCTACAGCTGCATCAGCTACCAAATATTGGCTTATTTCGATATCTTTGTAAAGTGGGTTGTGAATTTTAAGCCAACTTAAAGCATTTAATACTACATCAGGACATACATACCCATGCATGTAATGTCCTTTGTAGCATAACTTTCTTTTAAGTTTCAAGCTATCATTTCACTTTGAGAAGGTAAACGTGGTAGCACATCACAAATATTAACATTACAAAGAACATAGACAGTAGGTCCGTGTATTGACGTTTGCTTACCAGCAGGTAAGGATACCATTTTTATAAAGGGTATGCTCAGGCTAAAAAGCCTATTTTCAATGTCATTTCAATTTTTAAGTTCGGGTGGTATTTCTGGTAGCAATAATCTATTTATTTTGGCCATTATTAGGAGTTTACCTCCCTTCAAGGCTCAATCACAAGTATGGCAAACCCATTGAGTACCATTTGTACATACATACATGACTGAAAAAACTCTGTGTAGCATTTCAGGGTCAACTTTGCTATATTTGTCTTCGCAAAATAATTTTGATACACACTATGATAGTACATCATACGATGGCATACTGTACACACAGTCTGGACCAAATCTAATTTTTTTTAAAAAGATGCTATAGTGTCATCTAAAGAAATTGTTTTACTTCTATTGGACCTGTGACTAGCAGCATTGAGTGCTTTTCTAACTTGTGATTGCTCTGGAGTTTCATCTTTTCTAACAATGCACATATTCTGCTTGTTTAACTGCTTTCTGTGTGCAGCAGCTTCTGAAGTTTTATGTCCTTTTTGTTAACACTTTTTTTGCCGATTTTTGTCATTCCTTGCTATTGTTGCATCAGCAGACTCATTCGCTCTTGAATGAGACATGTGAAGTATATTCTCTTTATTTCGAAGAGTTGTTTGATCAATTGATTCATTACTTCTACAATTAGCCATATTTATCTTGTTTTTATCATTTCTTAAAGCTTTTTCATGAATTAATGCATCAGCCCTAATATCTGCCATTCGCTTCTTCCATTGTTGTTTTTTGGCTTCCTTAATTTCTTTTTCTTTTAATATAGTCATACGTTCTTGACAATTTAAAGGTTTTATACCTTTCTTATCCTTGAAATTATGCCCACATTTATTACAAATCAATGTATTTATTCTACATGTTTCAAAGCAGTGGGGACATTTCATTGTTAGTTGTATAGGAATGCTACCTTTTTTATCATGTTTAAAACAATGACCACAGTGGTCACAATTTAATTTGCTGCGAATGTGATTCAATTGTGAACATAGTGGACATTTTTTTGTAAGGGGCCCAGGGTTAGCCTCTATGTCTCCTCCCAATAATAATAAATTTAAAGTAACAAACAAAATCAAAGAATGCATACAATATCGAAGCACACAGTAATATACGCTTTTGCCAGCTACATAAGAAGCTTTAGTAGTACAACTAACATGGAAAGAACCCACAAAGCAGCCTATAGCAACTCTGTATTGCAGTTTAAGAAGAGTAACAAATGTAGCTTATACTAAGGGGAGTAAGAGAACATTATAGAATATAGCATACTAGCACTAACTCACTAGAGCAAGACGTCGAGGAAGACAAAGAACCTTTTAATTAACAAAAAAATTATCACACAAGGAAATATGAAAGGTGTGGCTCGATGAAGCTATATGCACTGCCTAAGATCCATATGTCATAAGTTCCATGGCTCTCAATCATGTCATTCATGTACAAAATGAAGAATTTATAAAAATTTAAAGCATTTAAATTAAATTTCAAACAATATCTATAACTTGATGTATTTAGTCTATGCATCACTTCCGTTATTATAAGAGAGTTGCCTGTAGTTCAAACTACATTTAGCATTAAAAACATTGTTGGATTTTGCTAATTAGTATAAGACGAATAAAGATGTAAACCAAGAAACAAATTTACCTAGAGTTTGTCAGTGTTCACAATGGGACTTTTCAGGACAGAAACAAAGAGGAGAGAAAGTTAGATGACAGGGCAGAAGATGCCTACATAGTAAATAAACAATAATGCTATAACTAAAACAATGCTGGGCAGTTATCTTCAAGGTTATTCTGCAGAGAAATTGAGAGAATCCTTAAGGACGCAGTGGAAGGTATGGCTCAAAATAAGCACAACCTACATAATAATTTAATGTTGATGATGAACACTTAAGTTTCCTAAACTCATTTGCACAGTTTGTGACACAATAGTTAGGCTCTATTTGTTATGTACAACCTTTGTTTCATGTGTTCTATTGCATCATTACCTTCATCACGAGAGAGCTGCTTATAAATTAGACAACATTTATCAATAATGCTGGCTCATGCTGCCTCTGAGAAGACGAATAAAGAAGAAAACTGACGAAAAACAACTTTTAGTAAGCATTTAGGTTGACAGTAGGACTCCTCAGGACCTGCGCAAAGAGCAGCAAGGATTTTATAACAGAGAAGAAGTCGCCATCTTGCGAACACACACACACACTGACAGGATGATTGCAGTACCCTCGCCTAAACGCCTACGGCGTGGGCAAGGGCAATAATTAGTCTATACCATTTTGTGTTTTAAAGTTCACTTACAACTGATTGGTGAATTGTATTAATCCACAAAAACTTAATTTCTCCACGAGTTTATGCCTGCCTAAGCAGTCCAACACTCATAATATACTGAATTACACCTGGAGTGCCACCAAATATTATTGGCCCTAGCTGCATCAATGACATTGTTCATATGGTCTGTGATATTTTACAATAATAAAACACTTTTGTGTCTCATTTATTTACTCTTAAATAAGACATACCCACACCACTAATACTATAATTCATTTATCACTATGATGACAACAAAACTATCTATCATTGTTTTTAATTTGATTTATCACTGCATGAGGTGATTATAATCATTTTATTGTGTATCAAGCTTATTTTGTACAGCCACTATGTCAAATTCACAAATTATATATGTAATTAAGTTTGTAGTCACATGCAATAGTTTCACTTGCAAAACTTTTGCAGATAAGATGAAAGCTACTGCACATGCAAGCAGTAGACATAACTTCATTGATAGCTTTGTCAGTAAGGTATTGCACTATAGAATATGTGGTAATGCAATTTCAACCAACATTTTTACTGAAATGTTTAAATAGTTTCCTTCTATAATAGCAAAATTATTAGGATGGTATCTACTGTCATGAAGTTAACTGTCACCCATTAAAGGTCCATAAAAACTTCACATGATAAAAGATGATGATAGAGCCGAAGTAACTTTGATATCCTCATGCATACCTCACGACACGTCTAGCAGCAATAAGCTTAAACTATTTATGAAGTAGTATCCATAATTTTGAACAGCAACTTTACACTAATTCAAAAAAGTTTGGAATGGTTAATACTGGGTAATAAGAACTGTCATCTTGAATAAAACAAAGCCTCTGCATGACTTTACTTGCATATCATTTGTAGTGAACCGCTTCATTGCAAATAAATACCTATATAAAAATAAGCATAACAGTGTAAAAATATTCCTATAAATGTTTTCACCAATATGCATGTACAGCAGGGTTTTTATTAAGACTTATGAAGGTTTTTTTTCCTTTTAATTCTTCCAGAGAAGACTTTTAGATACTATCTCTATGTTCTTTTGCTGTTAGAAAGCTCGTAACTTTGTCCCATGTGCAAGCCGTCATTTTGTTTGCCGTAACCACAACCACTTACGTAGCGTGGGTGGGTGGTTGCTAAGGCTTGTTATTTCTCCAATACAACATGTATACAAGAAATGTAAGTGTTGACATACAAATATATGTATATATCGCACGTGGGTGAAATCAATTATAGGACGACCTGGGGGCTACATCCCCAGGTCGTAAAAAGTAAACCATGTCCAGTATAACAGCAATGTAGATCTATGAATCATTCTTAAATAATAGTGACCATGCTAAATTACAGCTTACAGTAGCCTGGTACTATGGACTACTTTTTTGCTGAAAAATAGTTTCCCTATGAAGCCTGCACTACATGTACATTAGTAGCAACACTAATACTAAAACTGAAATTAGAGACTATTTCAGACGCCATCTTTTTTGCATCATGTGGTGTCATTCCTGGTCCTGCCCACATACATTGCCGGGGGGACCAAAATTTCAGGAAATCTGGATACCTGAAGTAGAATTATTTATGAAGTGAAACTGTCGTGTTCTCATATTTTTAATCCTTTTCCATTTACAGCATAGAAGAAAACTG
>NW_003546498.1:97065-102743 GCF_000090795.2 Amphimedon queenslandica | reverse complement strand
TGTGTCAGGTGATTATGCACGTTACATTGTTTACAAGCATATCTGACTCTACAACACCCTTGCATGATATTGGGGACAGGTAGATAATGAGAATGACACCAGATACTTCTGGGTCTCACCTGTGAGACTACGGCATGTCCAGTGTGACTAGGAAGCATACCAGAAGTAAATTTAAGCTTCTTAAAGTGATTAACAACAGATCACTTAGTTTGGACTTCATACTAAAGACTTTAGCTTTAAAGTATGGAAAGATTGCAGACTAAAAATTAGCCACGCTCCAAAAGTTAATCACTGGCTTCCCTGGCTCCCCCACTGCCATTATAGGAAGGAGATTGAGATAACAATACAAGACAGAAGAAAGGCACTAATCACTGCTTTAATGCAGAGAATAAAGGTTAGTACCAAATCAACACATCTGTTGAGAGAGAAACTGAGTTCATGAATGAATAACAATTGCACTCCACTCTTACAAAACAATTTACAGTGTACTCTTTTTAAGCTATAATTTTTTTGGTTCGGACTTTGCAAATTTAGCTATAAAATATTGGACCAGGCCAGTGTATTGAAGTCTATTACTCATAATGATAGGAGATTCTATTATTATGGTCTCCCTCGGGTAATGGTCAGCCAGATAAAGAAATGGAAGACTTTACACTCAAAGACAACTGTACCAACACAGCTCAAAAGGTCAATTCACATCCAGAACTGACTTGTGTGTCACAACATTTAGTTTAGAAACTCATGTACCTTTTCAGCATACAAATGTAATGGTAGCTGCAAATGTTCTAGTACCTCTAAAAATCTAGCTGGTTGTCTGGCACATCTCCAACAATTCTTGGAGAAAGTAACAACAGACAGTTGGGTCTTCAATACTGTAATGGTGTACAAACAAAATTTTTAGTAAAACCACATCAAACCCAGAAGCCCAATTGAAATACACGTTCAACAGGATAATAGATAAAGGACATAATCTCTACAAGGACAGTGATAGAATGACAAACCCCACCAGTTGCCAGATTTACTCCAGTCTGTTTTAGTGCTAATTAAAGATAGTGGCCACAGACATGAAATAAAGTCAAAATGTTAACTTATTCATAAATACCCAGACGGAAGTCATTGACCCACTCATAGGCCATTAACAGGGACATTGGCTAGTAAAGATATACCTGAAGGACAAATACTGCTCCAATATGATAAGCAGGACAGAATTATTTACACATGAAGTTCAAGAACAGGTTATACCAATTAAACTGTCTCCCGTTTGTCCTCAATTTAGCCCCAAAGGTCTTTGCCAAAGCCCTAAAGCCAACAGCAGCTCTGAATCTCCCAGGAGGTGAGAATGCAGTTGCTTGGTTTTCATTGATGGTACTGTCTTTATGTTTAAAACATTAGAGAACGCCACAAATGAAGCATTAGGCTTAAATTACCTCTTACAGTGCCTATGGTTTCATGGTATATGTAGAAATGATAGTTCTTTATTTATCCCAATCATGTGCAAATATAGAGGTGGGCCTGGTCCACGCAAAAAAATTGTCTATGAATTTCACGAAAGTAATAATTTTACCTCCATAATAATTGTGGTGAGTCTACTCAATCCATAAGAATGTGAAAGGAAGATTAGTCAAGTTGTATAGTAATTGATTACTAGTGATTAAACTAAGTTTGAGTAGTGAGTCATGGGTGGTAATATGCAGGTTACTTTATTTCAATGTTACTTTAATGCTTCCAGATCCATATCTAGAACAGTTATGATTTTTTTGTAATAATTATTGTGATTAGAATATCTCAACTAGACCCAGGCAGTAATAACACTAATAGTGGCACTATGACTGATGCCACTGGCACTAATGAGAGTCATGCCACAGTAGCATCTCTGTTGATACTCCTGTTACGTGTGACAACACACTCCCAGACTGTCATCCATCTTCAGGCACTTGATTAATGACTAATGGTGTTTCAGATACTGCTTCTAATGTGGAAGAACAGCCTTTTAGCATTTAAATGTTTGTTTCCCAACTACATCAATTTGTGGTACAGAAATGTCATATAACCCTTAATGGTACAGACAGCATCCATAGCTTTAAAAAAATCTATGTCAAAGATACTGTATTTTGCTTTGCTTACCGTTTCTCTTCCACCAACCAAGATAAGTTTGTAAAAATTCGATTCTGTGACTGGATGAATGCTACTGGGAAAACAGGTGTACTAGCAAAGCATAATGTCAAAAAGAAGCACCCGAAAGCAATAGCTAATTGGAGTGGACTTGCTTGTACAACCTCACACTTTAGTTGCTTCATTGCTAGATCGTAACAGAAGTGAATTTATCAGTAACAACTGTCACTACATTTAAGTTGTCTTTAAGTAGTTTTTTGTGCTATGCAGGAGATGAATCTGCTTCAATAAACGTAATTTTCTTGAGCCAATGGACTTGCTTTCTAGCCTGAGAACACAGTTGTGTATGATTCCTAGTAATGCAACATACATTTCACTCACAATACAGAATGAGACCCTTTATCTTTAAAATACAAATGTGCATTCCATTTTTCCTCCCAACACAAGAAGCTTGATGTTTTAGGGACACATAAAAAGTCATTATTTAAACCAGTATCATGTACGCTGTGAGATAAGACACACAGAATAATGTAGTCTGTGGGCCAGAAAAGTCTATTTTGAACAGTGCTTATGTCCATCAGTACCTACATGTGTATATGATGACTAGTGTACTATGCACATTATTAGGGCATATAGATGCATGTAATCTTATTGTTTATATGTATCCATGTTTAGCATGTGCATAATAATTCATAATGTTGGGTCTTCTGTGCTATGAAACTGGCCAATTTGTGTGACCTTTACAAGACTCATTAAGTGAGGTTACTTTGAACTTTGTTTTATGTACAACATGAAATGGTGCGACTACTTACATGTGAAAGTAAACCATCACATTTCTAATACTAAAAGATATTTAATTTGCAAAAATGAACTTTACTTTCTAAGGCTTTTTATGTCAAATTTGTGAAAGGCAAAAAATGAAGAAACTCATGCTTTTTACAATATGAGAGTTATGAGTAGAATTAGGAAACAATGGAAATGACAAAAGATCATGAGCCCAGTGGATGATAAAATTATTGAAGTATGTACTTTGGAAAGTTAAGGTAAGGCAGTGTCTTCCGTGCCTTTACCGGCACTTTTATGTTAGTGCCGGTTGATCACGTGATCCTTTTTAATTAACCCTCATGCCTTCAACACGTGATTAACCATGGCCTCTAGCTCTGCTGTCAAAAGTAAACAGCTTGTGGAACAGCCTGTGGCTTTTAAGCTTGGACAGCATTTAATGAGTTTTAAAGAGCTAAGGGAAGCTGTAACAATGTATGAGACTACAAAATGCATTAAGCTTTGGATTAGAGATAGATGTACAGTAGTTGCTGCCAGAAAGAGATTGGAGTAGAGGTACCTCAGAGACCATATTAAGTACTATGAAATAGCTTATTGTTGTATTCACGGTAGCAAAAAGTTTGCAAGCAGAGTGTCCAGGAAACGCTCTACATCGTAAGTCATTGTTTGATCATATATACACTGTAAATGGGAAATATTTTGAGGTTAATATGACGGTAAAAGTAAAAAGTAAAACCAGGCTATTTCTTATTTTTATTAGCAAATGTATGAACTAGAAACACAAAAATTACATACTAAAAGCAGTGAAATATTCCCCTTCCACCCAATGTATAATGAGGAATGACTATGCTTTTTATATAGCACTTTCAAGAAAGACTGCCCTTTCAATTTTTGATTAGTTGCATGAAAAAATTGAAATAAGGTCACTTGATTTAGATCACAATCATGAATGCAGCCAAGTCTGTACATTGCATTGTGATGTTTTGTAGATAAGTACCTTCATTTGCCTTATGCTGATATGATTTATTATGTTGTGTAGGAGCCGTTCAAGCTCCTTCTCCATAAGCGATTACTAAGTAGTACTGAAAAACATGAAGTTAATACATTATTGTCCCTGAAAGTTAATAAATTGGTTCAAGATATGTTGATCAGTCTAACAGGAAAGCAGATTATTTTGAAAAATTTTTCTAACATTCAATCTCGGCATAATAATGCAAAGACACGAAATGATTTGGAAACTTGTGTGAGAAATGTAACTGATAAGCATGGTGAGTATTGACTCTATTGTACTATTGCTAATAAATCTACACTGTACTTTAGGTGCCACTGTAAATATTGTTGTCAGCGATAGTGGGATGCTAATGAGCATATTCTTTTAAGATCAGGAAATGAAGAATATTTTCGAAGCTTTTTCAAAAATTTTGTTTATAGATGCAGCATACAAGCTACATGAGATTAGATTCCCTGTTTTTTGCTCCTAATTGAAGATGGAAATGGGCAGAATGAAATTCTTGCAGTATTTTTAGTCCTAGAAGAAAGTCAAATGTCTCAGAAGAAAATGTTTGCCTTTTTAAGAAGCACAATGAGAAATGGCCTTCTGTTCGAAGTGATGTCCGATAAAGATCTTAATGAGAGGGAAGTTATAACGCAAGAAATGCCTAATGCTCAGTTGTTAATGTGCCTGTTCCACTGTTTTTGATCAATTAGAAGAGAGATTACTATTAATAAAATGGGAATCACACTAGGTGAGAGGAATGTCTTTCAGTTCTTCAGAAATTAGCATACGCCACACATGAAGATGCCTATGCTGACTTGTATAAGCAGTTTTTAGAAAGTACACCTAGAACTGTGAGAGTATTTTTGATACTGAATGGCATCCAATCATGTCTCAATGGACAATGGGGATGAAGTTCGCCTCAGAAAATTTTTTTAATTCTAAAAACAACAACAGATTGGAATGTATTAACTCAAAACTTAAGTCTGTCATCAGCAGGCATTCTTCCTTAGAAGATTTCATAGAGAATATATTCATTATAATTCGTTCCATGCATGGGGAAAGTAATTACAAGGCTGCTTTGATGTCTCAAAAAGTTCTTGTCCTGTATCACTTAACTAATGATTATTGATTATATAAAGTTCTTAATGCCATACGCATTGTAAGGCAACAAATTAAATGGTATAATAGTGAGTGGGTGTATTAAAGGCACCGCCTGTGGTTACAAATGTGATGTAACACAGCTTTCATTTGTAACACTCCCTGCGGTTTTATTTGTATCCCTGTGGGTTGACAGCAAAAATCTCTTAAAATAATATAAGAATCAACATTATTGTACAGGTATTATAAGCTGAAAGTCAACTGTCAATAAAGCTTGCAATAAAGTCTGGCCTAGGTCCAGTGGCCGGCGGGAACGGACAGTGGGTATGTACAAAGTCGGAACAATTGTGAGTCTCCGGAGTGCAGAAAACTTTAGATCGATTCACAGACCAATAATCCATGCAGGTAGAGTTTCACTGCTTTCCTTCTGCGTTAAAATCAATGGTTGACTAAGCCTCAATATTAAGTATAGATGGCCGGGGAAGGTAAAATCGATACATGGCCGGTCAGCAAGTGCAGGATCTCTGTTCTGGACCTCTTCCAGACATTATAGCCTGAAAATAGTAAGATTATGTCAACTTAAAGCCTGAATCAGTTGGTAAAAGTACCTTTTTGTGAGCCTCCTGTCCTCCATTGCTACCATTTTACCACGAGGTGTGGTGCTACTGAGCATGTGCATTGGCACGCG
>NW_003546498.1:90307-96729 GCF_000090795.2 Amphimedon queenslandica | reverse complement strand
GTCTAGGTATAGTACTTTTGAGGAACTGGTTTCCAATTGGGAGAAGGGAAACAAAGTCAGAGTGATTGAAAGTATGATGCTTTTATGTTATACTATATATATATATCTTTATTTTGTTAGATTCAGGTGATTCAGATTGCAGCAATGAAAGTGACTTGGATGATTGTAACCTACCTCCTAATCTTCAATTTCTACCTATTACATATTCAAATGCTACATCTACAGTGACTACTACTGTCACAGCTACTTTAACTGTTATACTATTATATCCTGTAGCTATTAACTTTTTTCTAATTATGTAGAAGCAAGAAGTGCAAATTCTACTGATCAGTTACCTGTAACACAAGAAACAGCATTGAATTCCTTAGAATCTCTGATTTATACTGTTTCAATGCCTACTCTAGCTACTGCTTCAACTGGTATACTATACACCATATCCTGCTTATCCTTTTACAATCAACTTTTTCTTATCATATAGAAGCAAGTAATACAAGTTCTTCTGGTCCTTCACCTGTTACACAAGAAACAGCATTGAATTCCTTGGAGTCTGATGTGATTTATCCTATTACAATGTCAGATAGTACTCCAGGGATGTGTGATGAAGAAATCAGTGTTTTAAGCAGTTAGTTGAATCATTCTAATTAACATCTAATTTTTTAAGTTTAGAGGTCTCAGTTCAATCAAGAGTTTCAAAACCAGGATGTCCTAAAGGTAGAGATCTCAGTTATTGGACTACCAGCAAAAAAGCAGTGTCCCACTAAGAAGAAACTATAAAGTTACATCCATCTATCAAAGAGCCAAGTAAGAGCAGCCAAGCTAGTCTGATAGAAGAGAGTATCATTCTCTTTGTAAGATTGCTGAAGATGCTTGTTGATGAATGCGTTATGAACCGAGTCACACATTCTGGTTTACTAATTGAGGAGGAGGAAGTTGAAGTACGTCAAGAACATGTTTCAGTAGCATTATTGGACGAAAATTTAAACAGCTACATTATCTGAAAATACTTTACATCAGATGCATGGCTTGCTGTTGAGAGTACCATCAGACAAATGAAAGAAAATCCTCTCTACATATGTCAAGTCTGCTCAAAGGACATTGACAATATGGAAGATGCATCGATAGCTTGTGAACTTTGTTTCTTTTGGTACCACATGAAATGTGTTGGCTTAGTGGCACAGCCTAAGGTGAAGTACTGGTTTTGCATGAGATGTCGCAGACAATAAAGGAATTATTATTATTATTATAATTGTTGCAACACATTAATCAAGATTCATAAAAAATATTGTTAATCAGAATGATACTCTAAATGCTGTGGCATTCATTCAAGTTGTGACCACACCATTTGCATAGTAGCAATGATAGCCACTTATCTTCAAACAATAGTCTAGTTAACTTTAAGTGACACTGCATGTCTGTAAAACATCACAACTGCTTTACAAGTAAAACCATGAACTTACACTCATACACTGGGCTGCATACAGTGGCACTAATTCCTATCCTTTGATGAAACTAAATAAAGATTAACAGGACAGTACTATTACTATTATTATCATTACCATTATAATAATCAGAACTTACGTTTTATAACTGTGTCCAAGTATTATAAAGAGCAACGGCAATGGTTTGTCACTTTGTGAAGAAGTAAGAGTTAAATAAACAAGCTCATGTGATCAACTGGCACTAAATTGAAAGTGCCAGTACTGGCACGGAAGACACTGCCTAAAGGTAAATACATTTTGGTAGCCTACCATCAGTGTAGTCTACATAATTTTTCTAATAGTGGAGTGTGATTGCTGTTGTGAAGCCAATGTGTACTGTGAAGAATGTGGCATCTACTTCTGCAGTCTGTGTGAGACACAAAATTAAAAGGAAAGGAGAAAGACTTGCAAATAGAGAAGATTATTATTTATTATAGTCTAAAACATATCTTAGTAGGTTGTCAGGCATCTCATTTGGATCATGAGAATACAGTTATTTGTGGCTTAGTCGTACAGTATTTTCAATTGCCCACTCCTCACTCTTGGCAAAAGAAAGTATCTCTACAGCAATAAACAACAGAGACACTCTTGTTACTCAGCGAACTGGAAGTGGAAAGAGTCTATGCTATGTGATTCCTCCCTTGTGTAATGCCACAACAACCGTTATAGCATCACCTACAATCAGCTTGATGACGGACAAAGCAACCAAACTTAATAGAACAGGAATTAAGGCAACATTTCTCGGCTCTGCACAAAAAGAGATCATTAACAAATTAGATCAATTGAAATCAGTATTCACAACTCCCGAATCTTTCTTTGACGATGCCAAAAAAAGTCACATGAGAAGTTTTATCAATTGGCAAGAGAGGGAAAGCTTTGTTTGTTGCCTAATAATTAAGGACGTCTTATTTGTCATTCAGGTATGGCATTAAAAGTTATGATATTTGTAAATTACGCTACATGCAATCATAACACTGGCCAGATTGTGAATGTAATGAATAAATCATCCTATATTCCTGAAGTACCAATTATGATTTTGACAGCAACAGCACCTATTGAGGTGAAGGAAGTGTTTGAAAAGATATTGTGACAGCCAATTGAAAAAGTAGCAAGCATTAACAGATGTAATGTATCATTAAATGTGAAGGAATTGAAGAAGTTACCTAAGAAAGGTGTGACAATGTTATTTCCTTTGTGTATGCATAATTCTTTTCTAGGTTCACCAACATACTACATCACTGTGGCTAATAATGAGAACGAATGAATTGAAAAAAGAGAGGAATAGTGCATACTGATTTTAACAAAGATGTTGCTCCTCTGACCATAGCTATAACAGAACAAGGCCTCAAGAGCTGTGATTATCATGAAAAAAACATGTCAAGTCATGATAAATTGAAGGCAGTTAATGTCTGGATCATAGACAATTTAAATGAAGTAATACTAATATTAATTTATTTAAAATACCATATTAACAGTTTTCTATGTAGTACAGCATTTGGGATGGTGAGTGAATGTTTAAAAATATTGACAATAAGTAAGATTGGTTGTCCCTTATCATTTGAAGAACTGGTTCAAGAGTTTCAACAAGAAGATTGGGATTGTAGCTTAGATAAAGGTATGTGTATGTGCATGACTATAATGTATTTCTGCATTAATTCAAGTCCTCAAACTTCTTATAAGACTAAACACATATGTGAGAGTTTAATTCATTTGTACATGCATATGTTTATATTGGGTTTGCACGTCATTGAATTTAGACAGGTTAAATTACATTATAAAATGTTTTTGCTATACATTTGTATTATGTTACTTGACAGGATTAGACTTTTGCTATGAGCTAAAATTATTGTTATATTACATGTGAGGACATTCATGAATGTTTATGTTCTAAAATTAATTAAAGCTACATTAAAACAATAAATTTGCTTAACGACCATACACCATTCAAACCTAATAAATCTATTACTGTATTTTTTGTTGATATTACTATTGCAGAGAATAATTATGTTACATATTACTAATGGGTATACTTTTTAAAATTATACATTTGCACTGTGTAATGATGACTTTTACTACAAGTCTGACTTTATCATATCTTTTTTTTCTGTGAAGATGATTTACAGCATGCAGTTTACTGGTATAAATATAAGTCTATTGATGATAGGACAGCTATACTGAATAAATTTCAAGAAGTATGGAAGTATGTATTATCATATAAATGTAATTGGCATGAGACTATACTTATTTTTGGTTTTTTTCAGCTTAGTGCCATATGAAATGCCAAAGAAAAGGCATTCTAGAGTAATTTAGAAACTCTTTTTAAGATAAGAATGAGTCTGGTTATAAATGCTGCTCAATGAAAGGCTCTAAAGGTTTGTCAAAAGAAAACCTGTAGTTATTACAGCTGAACATTTTTCTATTAAAGGAGAAAAGCAGGTACCTTATACAGTATAGCTACAATATGAAATAGTTTGCATCAATAATTGATTCATTTTCATGTCAAAGCTTTATGGTAAAGCTGCCTAAAGCTATGTATACCTCAAGTCTGATTTACATGCAATTGCATAGAGCTACTTCTTGAAATATTGTATGACTTTGGTAGTACCAATAATTGAAACTTTAATTTTAATATCAAATGTATAGATGGCTCAACATCTCTAAGTGTGTACGAAAAAATTTTTGGAAGAGAATGCATTTACACCTATCCGAAATGTCTTGGGAGGAAAAGAATTCGCTAAGCATGGATATTGGGATATTTTGATAGAAGCGTGCAAATGGGAAACTGTCATGGAAGAATCTCAAAAGTAGTATTTAACACTTATGAAATCTCTCAACGTGGACAACAGCTTGTTAGTTTTTCTCCACAGGAAATTTACTCCCATTAATATCCGAAATTTTGGTAACAGTTGTTACTAAAAAATAGGACTGCAACAAAGGGACTCACTCATTGTAGCAACAACAACCATCTTTCAACCATGTTTAAAAAGCTACTTTAATCAAGCACAAATTGGTTTTACATTGAAGAAACTGATGATTATTACTTTCCTGGCTGTTTTCGTACACCATTTCCTCAATGCCTTGACTTTACATCACTTTCATTTTACAATACAGAAGAAAACACTTCTTGTTTCTTTACTTACAGAGCAGTAAGGGTAAACCCAAAATGCCCCAAAAATAAGTACAGTAGTAGGTGGAACCACAGAAGGTGTATATTATCAAATTGTCCCATGTGGAGGAGTGAAACAATGTACAGTTGACATCACCCCTTTGTAATGTCAACTTGTGAGCGTTGAAACTGTTGAAGTCATTCTGACAAAGAACTGGTACTACAGAATGAGTGTCTAGTAGAATTTGTTTACGTTTGGCCAGCAGATACTGATGATAACAGAAGGTGGCTTTCTGGACTACTTCGAAGGTCAGACTTGCAGTCGATTATTCTCCATAATTATTGTTTGAATAAACAGTCGAAAGTACCATCAAAAGTAGTGCACGACATTCAGAATGCACTACAAAAAGATCAGTTCTTAACAACACATGACATTATAACAGGTTGCTTGTTAGTTGTGATACAGGTATTAGTTAAAGCACTGTTTAGAGAAGGTTATGGTAATTATTGCACAAGGGGTGGTTGAGAGGAAAATGTAGCACGAGGCAAAGCGGAGTGCTACATTTTTGTTGATACCGTCTCAAGTACAATAATTCCCGTAATCTATAAATCAACAGTGCTTTGATTGGTTTGTAGTCATACGAGGTGAGATCAAATTTCATTTCAGAAGTCGCGCAAGGCAATCAGATCTCATTTATCACTATTATTATTATTACATGTATAATGCATGTAGCAGAGGCTGTGGTTTGCGTCTATCAAAGCTTGTGGTTAAAAGAAAAGCCCATACATATTATACTGTACAGTACTACATATTCCAATAGTGCTACATTTTGCTACCATGCACATTATTGTAGTTGTAGCACTGGCGTTGCCTTTGATCCGCCCACGCACCATACTATTATTTATTTTAATTTATTACAGGACAAAGAATGCCTTATATTCCAGGAGCAGCATTATTGGCTCTAACCCACATAGGAATGGTTCAAAACATCAGGGCATCTGCACTATGCCAAACAAAAGATTAAAGAATTCCGATATGGTAATACTTATTTTTGAGACAGTGACGCTTAAGCATGACTAGCAAAATAAAGAACAAGTTAGGAATATTAGTAGGTATTGCTTAACATTAACTAAATGTATATTTTAACAACAATTCTATGGAACACATCAATAAATTGGCCACCCTAACAAATGTAATTATTCACTAAACCCTTCACTGACATGGGTCCTGGCTATGAGTGCCCAAATGACCAGCATCTTAAGTAAAGCAGAGTATGTAGAAGTTGATGCTACATTCAATTCTTACATTCCTAGCTTATTTTTGTCATTTTCTATTTCAATTGACGTTATGTAACTATTTTGTACTTATATAGTATTCATTATTAGTGAAGCTTCCTAAGAATCCACCTTTGCTGAACTGTCGTTGCTATGGTAATTCCAATGAATATCATTAAATTAACGCGACCGGAAGTCCCATTGCAAATTCTGGACATGTAGCAAATTAAAAAATTTTAGAGCCCAAGGCTTACACAATTCAGTTTTCTGCTAAATTTGAAACTGTAACTAGGGCTTACCAATTTTCATTATAAAAAGGAATAGCCAGCTGCACCACAGAGCCGATCGAGCAACAATTATGTTACTAATTCTTGGATATAAGCTTTTCAAAATCATTAACACTAGAAAAAGAGAAATCAGCTATGATATTCGCCTCCCGGAAATAAGAATGCATTGTGGGTATGACAACCACGCCCACATGACATCAATACTCTATTGCGTTAATGGGCATGTTAATAACAAATTGGCAACCGTAAAATACAAACATTTCTATGATTGATGAA
>NW_003546498.1:60412-90297 GCF_000090795.2 Amphimedon queenslandica | reverse complement strand
TGAAGGTTCTCATTTCCTTCTAATTCTTCCAGAGAAGACTTTTAGATACTATCTCTATGTTCTTTTGCTGTTAGAAAGTTCGTAACTTTGTCCCATGTGCAAGCCGTCATTTTGTTTGCCGTAACCACAACCACTTACGTAGCGTGGGTGGGTGGTTGCTAAGGCTTGTTATTTCTCCAATACAACATGTATACAAGACATGTAAGTGTTGACATACAAATATATGTATATATCGCACGTGGGTGAAATCAATTTTAGGACGACCTGGGGGCGACATCCTCAGGTTGTAAAAAGTAAACCATGTCCAGAATAACAGCAATTAACAGCAATTAACAGCAGAGTAGTTTCCAACGTTAACTGTCGTTTCCCAATTGATTTTTCTTTCGCACTTTCTTCTTCTACCGTACAAAATTCCTTGTACTTATCAGGATGAATCTCTAAGTGCTTGCGAAGATTAGTAGTATTAAATGATCTAGACGTTTTCCCACCACGAGACACTTGTTCTTTGCATGTGTGACACACTGCTTTACTCGAGTCATTCGGGCTTACAGAATAAAATGCCCAGATAGCACTCTTCTTTTTACGTTCTGAAGAAGTAGAACCGCTTGGGATTAAGAGACTTTGGCTTGGACCTTCTTCACACTCTTCAACATGTGCCTCAGCCATTTTGATGTGGGTGTGTCGGTAGTTAATTAGTAATTATTAATATCGGCAAACTTTAATTATCAAACCGATTCTTACCGATACAGCTAAAATAATGCCGATACTGATACTAATATCAGTATCGGTACATCACTACAAGTTATCTTCATAGTTGCTAAAGTCCCACAGCATACTTTGTTCACTACCACGTCCCCTCCCAGTGACAGAGGTTAGATGTCATTACTTGTGAACTGTGTCTAAACTGAGGTGTAAACATTATCAATACATCTATTATATGTAGTTTGTGCATGCATGAGAAGCCTGTGCACTAGTTAGTGAGCCAATATATAGGCTGGGCTAAATTAATTTGGTGGCCTGATGTACAATTATTATTACTATTGTTACATACAGTTATTATTTTTGGGGCGAGCCTGAAACAACACAAGTATGCCTTGTCTGTCTGTATGTACACGTACGTCACACCTATTTATGTGTAATACAGTAGTTGCTATGCATTGAAAAGGGTATATAAATTCAGTTTTAAATATTTCATTAAATGTGGGAGTGGCCACAATGAAATAAAATGGCGACCAACACATGGGGACAAGTCATGAGTTTTCTATCAGCAAAATAAGACAGAAATTTCTGTCCAAAGGCTTCTCCAACAGCCAGGCAAGGTTATCCACCAGATCCCAGTTATTATTTCCATAAATATTTATAAACAAACTAATGCAGAATGAAGGGTGGGGTTTCCTGTCGGCCATATTAGGGGTATACTGTGCTATTTGAAACAGTGAAGAAGCGTCTTAAATTGATCAAACACTACTCTTTATCCATTTTATGGTGACTGGTTCGACAGATTTGTATTACAATTCTCTTCCCATTGCTAAAAAGAAACAATATGAGGCTAAACTGGAGCTTATTTCTAAGAAGAAACAGTATTCCAGTAGTATGGATACAAATAAAATTTCTGATGGATGGGTGGATAACATTAGTCTTTAGCCACCTATAAAGTATGGTGACATTCATAACTATTTAATTGATACTCCAGGCCATACACTAGAGAAAAGCTACAAGCTTATAAGAGTTTGGAGGCATATAGCTACTACATAAAGTGAGATTAATTTGTTTATCTGCTTTCATGATATTTCTGTGTTCAGTGGTTATGTTCAAACTGTATTGTATTTCTGTTATGAGTCTAACCCTTCTGTATGTGTCGTAAAAGCAAAAGTACATGCATCACAAAAAGCTACAGTCCTTCATCTCGCTTGGGTAGCAGTGAACAAAAGAGATGGGCGTATCATCACTGGTCATTGTAAATGCATGGCAGGGTACATAAATTTAATAAAGTATACTATTTATACTAAAACACAGGTGTGGAGAGGTCTGCTGTCATATTGCTGCAATTGTATTTCAAGTCGAAGCCTACATTAGATTGAAAATTGCTGATGTAAGTTGTAGTTCTTTACCATGTGTGAGAAATCAGACTTTTTCAGAGAAGGCATGTTTTATTCTTAATATTTCTGTCTACAAGTATTTTACTGATAGACAAATGCAAGTTCTGTGATTGACATTAATTTTGAAAAACCAGCAAAAAGATTTAGAAAGGAAGGACGAAATTCGTCTCTGACAGTGTCTGAAATTGAAGACTATTCCGCAACAATCTCACGAAATGATTTGCTACAAGCTTTGCATGGAGCTTTTCCCAATGCTGTTATCTTCAGTGTTGTTTCTGGATTATCAACATCTGATTGTAGTAAGCCTTTGTTTCAATTTCTCTCTTAATCTGTTGTTACAGGTACAGTACCATTAAGGAAGTCACACAACATTGATGAGGAAATAAATAGTGCAGATAGTAAAGTGATTTATTTCAATATCATTAAATCTTAATTTCTTTAGAGTATGCCAGTACAAGCACCAATTCCACAACAGAAGTGTGCCCAAACAATTCTGTAGATTAAAGTATGATATAATGATTGTTTCTTAACATTCGTGATGTCCCTTGTTAGGTGATGTAGAAGATTTGGTTGTAGACCTTCCTCCCCTGCTTTCAAATTTGTTTCATTTCAACGTTAAAGAGGCTGACATTCAAGAATTGTGCAACAGAAAATTTGATAGTATTAGAGTGACAGAGGATCAAGCTAAGAATCTGTCAGAACTGACAAAGGAACAGGCAGAGTCACACCTTTGGATGCAGCACAGGGTAGGAAGAATTACAGCATCGAAAATGCACCAAGTTATGAAGTGTAAGAGGAAGCAGTATCCAATGTCATTAGTGAAGTCAATCATGCAGTATGACACTGTCAATCCCAATATCCCAGCACAAAAGTGATAATGAAGATATTGCAAGGCAACAGTACTCATCAATGATGGAGCAATCACATACAAATTTTGTGATGTCTGTTGGCAACCTTATTATTGTTTCAAACTTGCCATTTCTTAGAGCAACTCCAGATGGTTTCAGTCATTGTGATTGCTGCGGGGGCAGTATTATTGAGATAAAGTGTCCATACAGTGTGAAGGACTTATGTGCTACTCTGATGAGGTTCTTGAGAAATATCACTTCTTAGTAAAAGATGATGTTGTGTCACTTAATAGATGTCATGAGTATGATACACAAATTCAAGGACAACTTCTTGTGTGTAAACTGAAGAGGTGCCATTTTATGTGTTGGACTCTTGAAGGTATGCACTTGGAAACTATAATGGAGGATACTTCGTTACAAGGTGAAATTGTTTTTTCATGCAAAGATTTGTTCATCAGTTTTCTTTTGCTGGAGTTAATATCTCAGGGGCTAAAGGACAATAGCAAACCAATAGTGAACAAGAGGGTATTCAGTTATTGTGGAGAGGAAGAATATGGTAGTATAATTGCTTGTGATAACCCTTCTTGTGCTTTGGAATGGTTCCACTATAACTGTGTTGGAATCACAACCAACCCAGTAGGAAATTGGTATTGCGAGAATTGCAAGTAATTTTTTTAATAATTCAGTTGATTAATATTTAATGATCACATTAAAATTGAAAATAAAGTTACATTATGCATTACTATTTCAGTACTATAGATTTAGACAGATTAGTCAAAGCAGCTGCTACAGTTACAATTGTATCAACTGTAGTTACAGTAGTATCAGTTTGTCGTGTTATTAATGTAATTGGAAGTACACCTTTCAATATCTTTACTTATTACAAAGCAAACGGATCAATCTTTCAATGTGTATACGTAGATGTGCCAATTGTCTACTTTTTTCTACCTCTACTCCAGATAGCAGCTTTTTACGTCGTGTAATGCTGGAATTGCTAGATGGGCACCTCTTACCGCTAAATCAAAAGAAATGTTAAAACTTCTATAGGCCATAACTATGTCCCCATTGGAAATGTAGTCAAGAAATCCAGATTGTTGTGTTTTTAGTTTATCTGCAACATTTCCACCCCAAGCCTTTGACACAAATGTTGTGGCACCTGTTGGCGAACATGCCATTAAAATTTTAAAAGTGTTGTGCTTCTTGTGTTGACTGCACTTAGTAGATCTTGGCTCAATTGAAGCTGACTTCTCTGTAAAAACCTGAAAACAGTCAATATTGGCAAATTAAGTCAAAATAGTGTTTTTTGAAAGTAACTGGCAGAGTTTCATACAACCTCTCTCTTTCAGGCCATGCTATAAGTTGTCTGAACTCTCGATACATAATGTCAAGCCACCTTTGAAATATTGGTGAAACTTTGTTTACATTGATGCCAGTACAATATGCAATATCCTGGTTAGTAAGGCCTAATTTTAATTTTACTAGCGTCAGCAATATTTCATCCTTAATAGTGCATTTTCTTGTTATGCTTTCCTTCACTTTTACTTTTAAAAGTGAAAAAAGAGTTTCATAGACATCATAGTATTGAAGACCAGTGTAAAATTCTGTCATGTTATCAGTCCCAAAAATGCAATCAACTGAAAACAATATGTATTCACAGAGTCTGCCAACAAAATATTATCCTTTACTGTTTCTGAGTACAAGTTTACAATGCTTGAAGCATTGTGTGAAGAACATTGCAAACATGCTTTTAAGGTGCCATTCTCCTTTTGTAGCTGGCAATTTTTAGCTTTTAGTGACTCATTTCCAAACTGCAAGTCACATACTTCTTCAGACAAGTCCTGAGCCACACGATGTAATTCTGCATCAGTCTCATGATCAAAGGCATCTTTTGTAGCTGAACTATCAGACTAAAAATCTTCATCATTATTAAGCGGACTGGATTCCTCATCTTCCTCTGTATCGTCACAATCAACGGACTTGGTTCCTCATTTTCCTCTGTATGGCTTTCATTAGTCGCAATCAACGGACTTGGTTCCTCATCTTCCTCTGTATGACCTTCATTAGTCGCAATCAATCCTCATCTTCCTCTAATTCTACATTCTCATTTAGTTCCTCATCTCCCTGTACTTCCACTAACTCATCTTCAACTGTTTCAGTGCTCTCATCAACATCTTGACAATCCTCAGCATTAAATTCCTTCCCCTTATCAAGCTGATCATTAGCTACTAATGCATGTAACTTAAATGTTATTATCTCTTTTTGTGTAGTTTCTTCTTCATGAACGTTTAACAGCCCTTTCAATGCGATTCAATGTAAATTGGGAGGCCATATATGCATCAGTGTAGGAAAATATTTTCGGAGCATAGTTCACTGCTAATGGATTTCTTAAGTACTCATGAGAGAGTTAAAATAAGTAAATGATGTCTACTTACCATTGACAAAATGAGCACTACAAATTCTAGAGTGTGGAGATGGCTTCCAGTTCTTTCTGGTTAAACGTGCCACCCAAGCTAAATTCTTGACTCTATTTTTTGGAAACCTGAAGAAACTTACATCTGCTTTACCTCTAATGTTATTACATTTCACAACAGAGTGGTATGGAGGCATTTTTATTTAGTTTTTACAGATTTGCTATGCTAGTATGCCCCCAAAATGGCGTTTTGAATTTATTCTCAATTAAAATATAATATTTGTTTATGAATATTTACGGCAAAGTATTAGCTGGGATCTGGTCAATAGATGCAATAAAGTAACTATGAAACTTGTTTTTGCTGGTAACTCGACTTACTGTACTTTTATACTACTGTCCAAATGCTGCAAGGAATGTCAAGAAAGCAGATATGCCATCTTTATTGATGTGAATGACTTTGAATGTCTGTCACAACCTGAACTAAATTGAACTACATTGCTACAGTTGCCCATCTGGCCATATCAGTTGTGCAGTGACTGTTTCTTGCTATCTTTTATGCTTTCCAAATGCTAAATTTGATTTGATTACAAAGGTAGGTCAAGTACTACACTGCACTCAATCAAGTTCTGAGCTGCTTAAGTTGCACTGTCATGAGTATTGTTAGTCTGTCAATATCTATTCTATGTACATTGCTTTTCTTGCTTAGGCTCGCTCTTTCAATGTTTTACAATTGTCTGTTACCGTATTTCCTTAAATAAAAGCCCGGGCATTTATTTCCTAAAATGGTATTTGGATCTCGAAAAAATATCTATAATAAAAAAACTTTAGCCCAGAGTGGGATTTGAACCCATAACCTCATGCTTTCGACTTCTGGAACTTCAGGCATTATCCACTAGACTACTGAGTCACTCCTGGGCTAGTGTTGCGTATTTATAGTTTAATTGTATTGTTACCCTGGCATTTATTCGAATGCGGCTTCTATTTAAGGATTTACGCTACTAATACCTATTGCTATTATTTATTTATTTACATAGTTTAAACTGGGTACTGCTATGAAATGTGCTGCATATGATTATGAAAAGCGTCTATGGATGTCTTTCCATGTCTCTCTCGCCACATAAATTCATCTAAGTATAAAGGTATCTGGTGGCTGTGACACCCTTTCATCCTTTTTAGCTTTATCTTCGCACTATTCCAATACAATTCAATATGTTGTGATGCACTCCTGTAGAAGGAACAACAAATGTGATGGAGTGATTAACTGTTCCATGACTCAGTACAGTCGGCAAAGCTGCTACAGCCACGGTATGCTCTCCATTTGCCTGAATGCACAATTGTACTCATAGCAACATGATTCTGTATGATGGGTAAAAGGGTTGGAGTTAGTCGATTTGGTACAATCTCCCTGTAGCCTAGTGCTGGTGTCAAAATGTATCTACTTGCCCAAAGATCCATTGTTCATTATGTGGTGGTCTGCGTCAGTGATTCTATAATAATAAATTTTATATTTATGGTTAAGTTATCATAATTTTATTTACTTTAGACTTATGGTTGAACAAAGAAGCATCGATCAGTACAATAACTTCTGGTCCTCCTAAAAATATTAGCGAAGACATTAAATGGGTTGAACAAACCTCTCGTAGCCAATGATAGATGTTGCAGGCTGTTTTTGCTGTTATGCTAGCTTCAAGTGCCATTTCAGTGACTGGATACTCCCGTGACCACCAGAAAATTGCTATATTCCACTGTTGCAAAGTCAATTTGGACCCTGAAAAGAAGCTTCTGTCTCTAATGGACCTGGCAGTCTTACAAGTACGGCAGGACCAAGATACCAAATGGGAACCTGCTAGAGCCCTTTTTCTCTCAGTCATAGGTAGGTTACATCTAAAGGCAACAGTATTAATTTTTAGGAAATTAGTCATGCACTGCTTGAATGCTATGTTTTGTACACACAGAATTGAAATACAAACTCAGCAGTGGGGACTGAATACAAGTAGGAAACTGCCATTGCATGTGTCCCAAACCATGGCACTCACTGTATGCAACCCAGAGTATTTGTAGGCAGCTTTTGTTTCCTTCTGCTTAAAGTAGACTCACCTGATACAGTCCTTGGTTTGTGACAGGAGTCCATGTGTTCTGAGATAATTAGTGTGTGCACGAATAAAGAGAATACATGCTAGCAGACCAGGACTAGTGGTGTACATACAACTTTGACTCTACCTGCACAGCTTTCCTGTACATAATGCTACTAACGTTTTTGTGGAGAAATAGGTGGTAAATTAATTTCCTAGTTTTCATCAAGTGTTATTTGAACTTTTAAAGTTTACAAATGCAAATGACTGTGCCATGAAGGATAGCTGAAACTATATGAACAGAAGGTTGTTAAACTACAACTATGAAGCAAACTTGCATAGCACTTCATCAACCATAAAAATGTTTGTAATTTAGTCGCCATTTTGTAATTGACACGTCCATCAACGCGTCATAGAATTGATGTTGTGTGGGCGGGGTCGCCATGCCCACAATCCATTCTTATTTCCGGGAGGCAAATGTCCTAGTTGATCCAAAAAGTGTCACAATTACGGTATATAATTGAGTAGCTTTGCACAACTTACAAAATGCTTAGCTGAGACAGAGGCAGTAAAACAGGTGTACCCGGATAGCCATGTTTGAGAGAAGTGCAGTGTGCATGCGCAAAAGATCTTAGGCTGGGTATTGACATTTGAATTAATAACAATAATATTAATAGATATTCCTACTTGATCTACTAATAATGGGTGCCTCTAGTCTTGAATCTTCAACTAAGCTTTGCCTACAAATGGTAAAATAAAATGAGTACATCTATGCTCCAATGCTAACTATTTCCTTCTTAACTGTTTCGGATCTCCAAAAATTGAGTTATACTTCGCACTTCTACTGCTGTTGTCTGTGTATTGAAGGATATTATCTTGGAAAAAAGACCAACGTGCATGAGAAATTTATCATAATTAATGTTAAATGTGAAATGTGTGATGAACCAGATATATCGCATCAGTGATATTATCTTTTTCTGTGAGGACCTCTTGCTCAGCAATTGTAAAATACTGAGATCTACCAAACTGGACAATTCTAGGCATATTACTCTTGGGATAATGTGTCGCCTCTTCTTCCATTGGTAGTCCAACCTATAAGTACATTAATACATTATTGTACAATGTAAAACTCGAACAATAGCAATTGTTACATTGCTTACTATATCTGGTGTATGAACATGTATTATATATTTTACCTCACATTTAGAATTTAGCAATGGAAAAGTAGATTCAAAGGTAGTGCCTTTCAAAAGAAACATAGCTACTATGATCTTCAAAACGGCAACATCTTTATTAAAATCTACATATAAAATAAGTTATATAAAATTTTAATGACAGAGTTATAAAATTTACCAGTGTCATCAGTTGATAAAATGTCTATTTGTAGCTTCCGATGAATAGTTTTTTAATATTTAATAATTGGCTGTTGCCATCCTTCCAATTGTGAAGAAAACAATCTTTTACTTCAGATTTGCTCATGACTAACATAAATTCATGCTCAAGCTACACAAACATTAAGTGAAAGTAAAAAAATTATTTAACTTGCAATATCAGGCAAGTGCAATGGTTGATATACTTCAACAACCAGGCGAATAGGCAATTGAACTATTTTGAGACATCTACTGTTAAATGTAGCTGATGTCAATGGCTTCAGTACATCAATCCTGACATCTTAATTTCTCATCTCTGTTGCATTAGCATCTAGTAGTGATTCTTCATTCTCTTCATCAATCGTCATGTCTGTCACAGCTGTTATGCCAAGACTTCGTCTTGTTTTTCCTTTGCCCTTAGTACTACTTCTAAGGGTTTAGATACCTTGCTCCTTTTTCTTTTGCCTTTCATATTTCTCTGTGTTATGATGCACTCAAAGAATTTCAATTTCCATGAGCTCTGAAAGTAATATAAAGATAAATGTTAATAAATTATTTTTATGTGTCTCTAACCATCCATAGACATACATGTAAAATACTGCCTATAACAATAATGAATAATTGTAACTTACAGATCGAGATTTTCCGTAAGGGTCAGCTAAAAAGGGTATTGAGCAACAATAGCATTAGCAACCTTCTCACTCTTGATTCTCGTCGTAGTTGCAGGAACTCCAGCCCTCATCATAACACATCAAGTATAAACAATTTCCCGACGAACATCTGGGGTTGCCCTTTTTCAGCAAGACATGCCTGAGTACTTTTTGACCAAATTGTTGGAATTATAATATGAATTGACTATGACTTAGTAACTGGAGGAGTTCGCAATGATTTGGACACGGAAGGTGAAGGTGTATCTGAAGAAGTGTTGGGTATCGAAGTTGAAGGTGAACCAGATGGGCTGCAAGGAGTGATGTCATCATTGGTTCCATCAATATTATCAGCAACAAGGTCTGTTTCAATCTCAGCCTAAATTATTTATTATAATTTCACACACATCACAATATGATTATACGATAGCTGTTAACTCATTATAATGTTGCGATTTAAGAGCAAATTTAATCTTGCTGGTGTATAGGGGTAGATTGTTGCTAAACACAACACAATAATTGTAAAGATTTGCAGGATTAAATTGTGTTTAGGCTGAACTGCAAATATGAATTCTAAAAAAAATTTCATGTAATAGATCTTTTGTAGCTACCAATTCATTAATAGTGGCATCTACCTACCTCAAGTTCAGTTTTTTGACTTTATTCTATATGACGCAATATCTTAAAAATAATTCCAGTTGGCTGAATGAAAGTTGAATGTTCGTCTCTAGTTTGTGGTTGTCAATATATTCATGCATTCAATACATCCTGGATTAATTAACACATTCAATATTCATGACTTGTAACCATATAGTTACATGTGGTGAACAACATATAAACACATATACACAGATCTCGAGAGAAGCACAAAAAACTACAGTTCGTTCGTCTCATTCGTTCATCGTTCATTCGTTGTTAATCTCTATCGTTCAGAAAATATTTCATCAAACTATTTTAGTTGTGCGAGTGTATGTTGCTATTTTCTTTGTTATCATTTGCTGTAACTTTTCTTTGCTCACTCTTTCTAAAACATTCCCATTCTTCCTTCATTTCCTCTTTCTTTTCTATCTCTCTCTCTTCTTTTATTATTTGGTCAAGAATATTCGTGATCCTCCTAATTCAGTCATACAATCACACTACATTGATGATCTGGACTGGGAACATGGCTACCTCACCTAGTCCAGATACTCTAGCCTCCAATTCTCTCAAGCTACCGCCTTACTGGCCGGCCGATCCTCTTATCTGGTTTCCTCAAGTAGAAGCACAGTTCCAGATAAGAAAGATCACCTCTCAGAGAACCAGATATGACTATGTCATCGCTTCTATCTCGCCAGAAGCAGAGGCATGTGACATTGTTCTAAAGGCTCCTGAATCTGACCGTCTGAAAGAAGCTCTTATCAAGTACACAGCTGCCTCAAAACAGTAGTGGCTACAGCAGTTGTTCACCGGGGAAGAACTTGGTGACCGTAAACCTTGCCAACTACTTCGTAGAATAGAGCAACTGCTGGGACAGTCCTCTGAGAAGTCCCATCTTTCCTGAAGGAGCTTTTCTTGCGAAGGCTGCCCAGTAGAGTCAGGATTATGCTGGCTTCAGCCAAGTCTGATACTCCTTTGTCAGAGCTTGCTCTCCTAGCTGACAAAGTAATGTAAGTTTCTGCACCACCACCTCCTGTCAATAATGTCTCAGAGAGTGTTTCACTTTTTACTGAGGTACCACAGCTGAGAGAGGAGGTAGCTCGCCTTAGACAATTGGTCAAGAGTGCTAGTAGAGCACTGTCCTGTTGTCGTTCTCATCCTAAATGCCATCCCCCTCTGAGGAGGCCTTCTAATCTGTCATCCAACTTGTGTTGGCATCATGAACACTATGGGGATCAAGCACGTAAGCGTAAGAAACCATGTTCTTGATTGGAAAACGTTCCGGCCAGCCGCTAGTGGCAGCAAGTGCTGCTGGTTATGGTACAAGTCGCCTCTTCCACATTTCTGATCCAACCATATCTCTTCATTTCCTTGTGGACACTGGAGCAAAGGTGAGTGTTATACCTCCCTCCCCCAAGGAGAAGACATGTCAACAAGGACGTACATTACAAGCTGCTGATGGATGTACAATTCCTACCTACAGTACATGCTCATTGAATCTCAACCTTGGCTTTCGAAGGGTCTTTAACTGGATTTTCTTGTTAGTAGACGTGACTATTCCAATTCTAGGAGCAGACTTTTTGAGACATTTTGACCTCCTTGTAGATACCAGACGCCATAGGCTGATTGATAACTTGACACATATGAAGGTGAAAGGAACTCTTTCTAATCAGTCCTCCCTCAATCTCACTTTGCTCCTTCTTTTGACCACAATAAATTCCAGGACATCTTTAAAGGTTTCCTTAAGGTCTTACAGCCAAACCTCCATTGTCACCAAACATATCACAACAACAGGTCCTCCTGTTTACTTAGCAACTAGAAGACTCTCCCCTGACAAGCTGAAGACTGCTGAAGATAAATTCCAGCATATGTTGCAGTTGGGCATCATTAGACCCTCTTCTAGTAGTTGAATATCTCCTCTACATATGGTCCCAAAGAAATTGGGTGACTGGCGTCCCTTTGGAGATTGTTGTGCCTTAAATAGAGTCATGGCTCCCAATCAGTATCCCATACCCCATATACAAGATTTCACAGCCTCTCTCCATGGCACTATGGTGTTCTCAAAGTTAGATCTTGTACTGGCGTACCATCAAATTCTGGTCGAACCAGCAAATATACCCAAGACAGCCATTATGACACTTTTTGATTTTTTTGAATTCATACAAATGCCATTTGGTCTGCAGAATGCAGCTCAGTCCTTCAAGAGATTCATTGACCAGGTACTCCAGGGCCTTCCACAAACATACGTTACATCAGTGATGTCCATATTGCTAGTACCACTAAGGAAGAGCATCTGGAACCTGTTAGAGCTGTTTTGAATCGTTTTAGTGAGGATGATATTGTCATAAACCCCAGTAAATGCCAGTTTGGAGTCTTTGAGTTGGTTTTCCTTGGACAACATGTTAACAAGGAGAGAATCAAACCACTCCCCAAGAAAGTTGAAGCTCTTTGTCATTTTCCTTGCCCCACTACACAATGAAAGCTTTGTGAGTTCCTGAGACTTGTAAATGTCTATAATACATTTATTCCTAATTTTGCAAGTCTACTCTTTCCTTTTTACAAATATTTAGGTAAAGAATACAAACAGACAAAAGAAAAAGTATGGAGCGAGGATGCTATTGCTGCTGCTTAGCAAGCTCTGGTTGATGCTACTTTTTTATCTCATCCTAAGCCAGATGCTCCTTTAAGTCTAGCTATAGATGCCTCTGATGTTGCTACTGGAGCTGCTCTCCAGCAGTGGGTAGAGTCCTCTTGGCAACCTCTCGCTTTCTTCTCCAAGAAGCAACCAGCAGAGAGGAATTACAGTACTTAAAAAGAGAGCTGTTGAGAATCTGCCAGGCTATCAAGCACTTCAGACATTGTGTTTAAGGTCGTCAGTTCCAGGTACTTAATGATCACAAGCCCCTCCCTTTGTGTCAGTCTAATTGTCACTCTCCTAGGCAAGTCAGAAATCTCGACTATATACTACAATTTACATCCGACATCCATTATATTCAAGGTACTGACAATGCTGTAGCTGACGCACTCTCACCGGTTCACTGTATGTCTCACTTCTAATATGTTGCCTACTGTAAATTTACAAGAGATGGCAGCAGCTCAAACTACTGACTCACAGTTAGAGATTATCAGTAAGAACCCTGACACTCTCACCCTCTGCTGTCTACCCCTCCGTTTCTCTAATACTACTATCATTTGTGATGTTTCTACTGGTAAACCCAGCCCATTTATTCCTTGTAATTTCCGTCAGCGACTTTTTACAGCTCTACATAATCTCTTCCATCCTGGAAAAAGAGCAACCCACCAGCTAGTTACAGCTCCTTTTGTATGGGTGGGAATCAGTGCTGACGTGAGATGGCGGGCAAGGTAATGTCCCTCATGTCAACGAGCGAAAGTACATAGACATACAGTCGCACCTCTGTCTTGATTTCCAGTTACTATGACAGATTCACTCATGTACATATTGATTTGGTGGGACCACTCCCTCAGTCTGGAGGATTCACCCACTGACTCACTCTGATAGACTGTTATAATCGATGGCCAGAGGGGGTTCCTTTTAGTCACTGTACTGCTACATCAGTAGCACTAGCTTTTATTTCTCATTGGTTAGCTCGTTTTGGAGTTCCAACCTCCATCACTACAGACCAAGGTCGTCAGTTCGAGTCCTCTCTCTGGTCTCAGTTGATGCAAGTCCTTGGCTCTTATTGTATCTGTACCACAGCATACCATCCATTTGCCAATGGTATGGTAGAGAGACTACACAGACAGCTTAAAGCTGCTATAAAATGCCTTCAGTCTCCTCATGATTGGTTGTCTGGATTACCAGGGATACTGCTAGGTATTAGAACTGCTCTGAAGGAGGACATTGGATGTACTACACAGCTGAACTGGTGTATGGTTCTACTCTATGGATTCCTGGAGAGTTTATTTCCCCTTATACTGAACGAGTTCCAGATCCTTTTTCTTATGCTATACAGCTGCGAGCAGCAATGCAAGCAGTGAAGGCTGTTCCTTCATGCCCCCACACTTGCTTGTCCTACATAGACAAGAGTCTTAATAATTGCTCCCATGTCTTTGTTCGTCATGATGCACTCCATTCTGCTCGTCAGTGCCCCTATGTTGGGCCATTCAAGGTGGTGAAAAAGGACCAAAGTACTTTACTCCCTTAAAGAATGGTACTCTCACTATTATATGAGTGGATCGACTCAAACCAGCATGTGATAGAGTTTGATTGCTCTCTCCCCTCTACTACCTCTACTACTCAATCTCCTCTTCCTCCTCCCTCTCTTACTCTTCCCAACCCTTTGGAGGTAGAATCAGCCGCTCCCTCCTTACCCACCCCCTCTCCTTCATGTATATTAAAAAGCATAATACAACTCTAGTAAAATCTACTCAATCTGGTCGTCATGTACACTGGGTCAGACATTTACAGGAGTACTTCTGACTATAAAACGTTAAGACTTATTCACTGGAGGGGGACTACTGTGGTGGTCAATATATTCATACATTCAATGTATCCTTTATTATTTAACACATTCAGTATTCATAACTTGTAACCATGTAGTTACACTTGGTTAACAATAATTATATACACACAAATACACAGATCTCAAGAGAAGCACAAAAAACTACAGTTCGTTTATCTCGTTTGTTCATCGTTTGTTCATTCATCATTCGTTGTTCATCTCTATCGTTCAGAAAACATTTTCTCAAACTATTTTAGTAGTGTTCGTGTATGTTGCTATTTTGTTTGTTATCATTTGCTGTAACTTCTCTGTTTTATAGCATTCCCATTCTTCCTTCATTTTCTCTTTCCTTTCTAACTCTCTTCTTTTATTATTTGGTCAAGAATATTCGTGATCCTCCTAATTCAGTCATACAATCACACTACAAGTTAAAAGAGAAAACTACTTGCCATCTATGTAGCTGTCTAAAATAAAGTCCAGAAAAACATAATGCCGCTGCTATGTATTTATGTGACATCCTACCAATAAAGGCCTGAAAAAATCTTTCAGGAATTTCAAGAGTATGCAACAGGTATTCTGCAACATCTTCAGGGGTATTAAGGTGATCCATCAAAGATACTATGAACACTATGTGACTCCCGTAGAGGCGCAATCAGCCGCAATGGCACATGCAATCAATCATAAATTTAAAATACGTACATATCCGGTAAGTACCACGTGTATTAGTCTATGCTGAAAAGTTGGGGTGTGGCTCAAATGCAATAAAGCAAGATGTGGCTCGTGCAATCTATACTATGCATGTATGGCTTGAAGTCATGACTTAATATATTGATTAAATCATTGATAATTTCAAAAAAATCCCACAGCTAATTATCATGGCTATGTCTACATCAGTTTTTAAATGTCCAGTGTGTTCTTTCTTTTGTTCCACACCAAATGAATGGCTAAACAACTTGCGAATGACCAATCATAATCATCTACAGTTTAATGTTGGTTGCTGTTTTGATAAATGCTGTCATCCAAAATCCTTCTCTACATTTTCAAGACTCAAGTCTCACGTTTACAAAATGCACTATCAGGATAACAATTCATCAGAAAATAGCTCCAACGAATGAACAATTAGCAAGTGGAGAATGAGTACACAATAGCCTCAGATGACATCAGCCACAATACAATGATAGAAGCAGATATAAGTCGCCTCCTTCACACAGATTAAGAGCAGCAAAAACAAGATGTGGCACTTTTTATTATGAGATTACAGGAAATTCGTCACCTATCTCAAACGGCCATTGATGATCTGATTAATGGGAATTGTTCCTTGTTTAACAGTGCTCACTTAAGACTACATGCTGCTATACGTCAACGTTTAGCAGAGAAGGGACATACTGATGTTGAGGTCAATGACATCTGTAGAGCTTCAAGATCCATTCTTTGCCTTGGATACTGCCTATTTACAAGATAAATACATAAATAACAAATTTAATGTATTGAGATAAATGTGACCATAATTGACAAAAGGTACTTTATGGCGGATAGGAAAATTGGTCTTTATTGCCTTAAAAATCCCACTTTCTGAGCTCCATTCATCATGAAATTACTCCAGAGGATGCAAAAAGTTACTGTGTAACTTTTAGAAACAATGGTTGTCTAACAGAGCACTCACAGGTTGAAATTTTTCATCATAATGATGAATTTTAAAATCCGCCATAAGGTACCTTTTGTCAATTATGGTCACAAATACATCAATAACAAATTTAATGTATTGGTGAGTTATGAATAATAAATATTTTTATACATTTAAGAGCCATTAGCTATAAAAATTGGGGAATCCTATTACATTGACAAAATGTTTGGAAAAAGAAGACAGAAAGTTCGTCATACTGATACCATGCATTATGTCTCGATCATTGAAATGCTTCAATGTCTTTTAAGTAATCAGTGCATGTTATCATGCCTCAATTTTACAAAAAAATGTATTTTGCTAAAGGTTATCATAATTTTTTGGATGGAAGTATATTCCAAAATCACCCAGATTTTAAGGCTAATCCTACAAATTGTTTGCAAATAAAAGCATATTACGATGAGCTGGAGCTATGTAACCCATTGGGTACAAATGTTAAAAAGTATAAAATAGGATGAATTATCTATACTATTTGAAATTTACACCCAAAGTATAGATCAACATACAAAACAATATTTTTGTCCATGGTTGGCAATTATTTAGTAGTTGAAAGGCATGAAATCAATGCTGTGTTTAAACGGTGGGACTTGCTTGTCTCCTGTAGGTTCTCAAATAGTTGAGATGTCTTGAAGACTGTCTTGGCTGGATTGGTTGGGATTTAAAAGATTTGTCTCTATTAACAAAATCTTCTTCAACAAAATGCAAGACCATTGAACAACTGAGCATGCTCACAAACATTAATTAATTACACCTCGATAATTCATTACTCTCATCACTCACACTCCCTTGTTGACTGTTACATTTGTTTTTAATGTATCAGTCAATGAGAGACACTGAGTGTACAATCAACAATACTAATAAGCAAAACACACACAATAATAACTTTAATTATTTTAACATCATAATATTATTATGATACCTCATTGATTATTAACAGTTAACTGAGCAAATGAGCCTTGACATGTCCCATGCTACAGTAGCTGCAGCTCGAGTCGATCTTTTTAACGGTTTAGGTGAATCCCTTTTTTCAGCTAGAGTATCGACCCCCTCTCAACTAGAGACAGCCTTAGAAGGCTCATTATCTTGATCATCTGAACCTCCTGTAACTGTAGGCTCATTGTTAGTTACTTCAATTGATGAGACATTCCCCACTTCTGAAGGAAATATGCGTTGGAATGGACATTTCAAAAGCGTAGTCTTTCCTTTCTCCTTTGAGACCACAACTACAACAGCACTATTATGACCATCACTTCCTGAGATTAGTTCCTTGATTGTTTCAAAATTCCAAAATCCTCTTTTACGATCTTCATTATGTGTGACTACCACATCTCCTACTGCTATACTAGGTCCAGTAGATCTTTAATTATAAAATCTGTGAACATCTTGCAGCTCCAATAAATATTCAAATTTTCACCTTTTCCAAAAATGATGAAGTATTTGATGAAGACTATGGACTCTCTTATTCAAAAAATGAACAGTTACTTCAAAATTATTATCCTCTTCAGGAACACAAATTATCAGGTAAACTAGAAATCCTTTTCCCTATTCTTAGTTGCGAAGGAGTTAATGGCTCCTTGATATCATCTGATAGAACAGTTAAGTATTATTTCCACCTCTGTTACCATAGTTAAGAGCTCTTCACGAGTTAACTTAGCTCTTCCAATAGTCTTCTTCAAACACTGCTTAACAGATTGAATGAGGCGTTCGAATATTCCTCCCCACCATGAAGTTTTAGCCAAATTAAAAGCCCAAGTCACACATCAGAGAAACATCAAGAGACATCAGGACACCTCACTATCTTCTGCAGAATTACAGCAGCTCCCTTAAAAGTCTTAGCATTATCTGATATGACAGTGGTACTAATTATTAGGAATGGTCTTCTTCAATCCCTTGTTCTTCTGCAGGTTTTTTCCACACAATTTCTTGTAGGACTCGACAATGGATGCTACAAAAGCAAAGTTTAGTGGGAAAACTTCGTCAAGCAACAATCCTACAAAAACAGCTCAGAAAACAATTAACAGTTAACAATATTAACATGAATGGCTCTTGTGACACAACATGTGAACAGGCAAATCCACATTTGACTCTCAGACTTCACTCTATCTCTTATATGAAGTGGCCCAGCAAAATCCACTCCAGTGTATACAAATGGAGTTTCTCTCCTTACTCGAAAGCTTGGAAGTGGGAGGTACAAGCACACTGTATGTCCCTCCTACTTTTCTACAAATAATACAATGCTTTATAAACTGCTTTACTACTGCTCTGCCTTTAATAACCCAATATCTAGTCCTCAATTCTGTTAATGTCTCTTTAATCCCATTGTGAAAAACTCTGTTATGGGCTCTACGTACAACAAGTTGAGTAAAATGATGTATACCAGGCAATAAAATAGTATGCAAGGTTTCATTAGAAAAATTCGCATTGTGTAGCCTTCCCCCACATCTCCATATACCGCGAGAATCTTCAAACAATTGGAATTGATGCTTCCATTCTTTAGACTTATGATTATCAATCAATACCTTATGACACAAATACCCACGTATATTTTTCTCTCAAACTGCAATTCTCCAAATTATGCCCATTATTACTCCTTTTAATGCTATCAATAAATCTTGATACAAATTTTTTCACTCTGCAAAGCTTCTCCATTGAACTATAATTATTCAAAACTATTAAATTCTGAAGCTTACATTCATGTATCAATAAACTACATGTGTCGCTACACATTTCGTTACACGTTTTGCTACACGTTTCGTTACACATTACACTACACCTTACGTTACGCATTTCGTGAACATGCAGCTCTTGTAAACATTCTGAGGGCATCTCCCCCAGTAGATCTATCAAATCTTCACCTATCCATGGAGGACAATGGAACCACCAGGTTTTCCTCAGCTCCTCACAGAGACTCCACTTGTGGCAGGATTCTTCTGACCTGGACAATGCCTCCAGCATGCTGCTGGAAGAAGATATCGAATTTCCCAGACTCGATTCTGTGCAAAAGGCTTCCAGTCTTGGTTCTTTTCCCTAATCCAGTAAAGCACCACCTCTGAATCAGAACAGCAGATAGTAGAAAGTAGCTTTATGTCTGTCATCAAAGCCTTCTCCACAATGTGGATAAGCCTTGAAAGCAGCAATGCTCCTAGCAGCTCTAAACGTGGAATAGATAAGCAATTCATAGGTGTGACTCCACTCTTTCATGCTATAATGATAGCTCTGTTTTCGCCATTATATGCCTGCTGAAGATAAACAACAGCAGCATATGCCTTGCTTGATGCATCACTAAAATCACAATCTATAACTCACATTCGAATTCTCATAAAAGTCTCTCTTATACCATCTAGGTACTCTAATAGGTTCACTCTCATGTAAAACGCTCAAAACTTTACATCTGTTATAAAGCTCTCCCCCTATGACACCATCCCACTCTATATTGGCGTTATGCAATTCTTGTAACAATAACTTTGCTTGAACAGTGACTGGGGAGGCAATACCAATTGGATCAAAGATCCTACTCACAACACTCACCATTCTTCTCTTTGTTAAACATTCACGCTCATTACCATCACATACAATTTCACTCAAATTTAACACTAATTCATCAGTGTCTATGTAATAGATGGAACGTGGCTTCGAGTGGTTTATCAGATATACACCGAAAATGATATTCATAATCTTGTGGGCATAACCCGAGGGATTATGAATATCATTTGAGGAGTATATCTGATAAACCATGAAGAAGCCATGCTCCATATTTTTTGTACTCATTGGAAGGCATAATAATGAATATTGAGGCTTACCTGTTGCCAAAAGATTGCTCTAAATAGTCCAGTAGTAGCAAAATTCATAAAAATACTTTTTCAAGCAGCGACGCTATTTTAATAGCCTTGCACATGGTCAGCTTGTCAGTTCACACAAGGGCAATTCTTAATGATTTCATTGCTCTAACAGGAAGTTTGCATCATACTTTCTCCAATTTGAGACCCACAATAGCCTGATACAAAAGTCTGGCTTTTAAGCTCAGCTTGATTTTAAGGTTTTGAAGGAAGAGATTCCTTCAGGGGACTCTTCCTAATTTTTTATCCATGGACATTTCACGACAAAACTATCCTGAGCAAAAGGTCAAAGTTCATGGGATCCCCTCTTTCCCTGGTGTATCATTTATCCACCACTGCGAGGCACTTTCATCTTATGGCTTCCTATGGTACAAATTCCAATTAACTCCAAGTACCTTATACATTCCCAATTCAACTTTATCATACAACTTTCTCTCTATTACACACAAATTTTCTCAAATTAAAACCACCCTTAGAAAATAAATCGTAAAAGCTAAAAACTGATTAAGAGCATCCCTCTCATTGTCCATCCCACTGATAACGTTATCAACGTACATAGATTGAGCAAGCTTAGCCACATCATCTGAATTAGACTTATGGTAAGACTCTAAGTGGTATTTGATTGTGGCATTGAGAAGAAAGGGACTACAAGCTACTCCAAAAATCACTCGTGCAAATCGAAGGACTTCAATGCTAGGAGGGTACTCATTAGCATCTGAGACCCATAAAAAATGTAACGCATCGCAATCATGCTCTGCAACCTCTATCATCAGAAACGCCTTTTCAATATCAGCTGCAAACCCTCATCTACATAATCTAAATCTCAAGAGTATCAAACACATACTGGTGAAACTTTGGTCCAATGTATAAACAATCATTCAAAGAAACACCCTCACTCTTAGCAGACCCATCGTAAACCACCCTAAGCTTGGTTGTTTACTTATCTCTCTTGATAACACAATGATGAGGCAAGTAATGTACTCTCTCTCCACTCAAAGTATCTGGATCCACTACTCTTTCCATAATTCTCTTATCAACCATCTCACTGATGGCCTTACTGTATTCTCTCAATAACTCTGGTTGTTGCCTCAACCTTCTTAATGAGGCATTCAGTCTTCTAAGATAAGGCTTATAGTTATCTGGTAAGCGCAAAGCTGTATCCCTCCAAGGCAATGCAACTTCATAATGTTCTCCAGTAAAGGAGACCTCAAGCTTAAACTGATCATTCAAGGTATCATCCTTGCTAGTAACCTCCAAAAACTCTAGATCCCAAAAACTGTTTTAACTGCTGATTAAGACACACCTTTTCCATTGATCTGTTGTTCACAACTGTTAAGACATGTACTACAAGTGAAGTAACATCAGCGGTAACTGGTCCTGATAAAATCCATCCTAAGGAAGAATACAAAGCAACTGGTCCTTTTCCTCCTCTAATGACCTCTCCTGTCAGGAAACTCCAATAGTGATCACGACCTATTAATACATCAATTTCAACCACTTTTCCCTCACAAATAGAATCAGCTAAATCAAGCCCTGCTAAATGATCACATCCAACAATGCCACTACACTAGTTGATGTGCTTCTTAAAGGCTCACAAATAAAAGGCACAGCAAGAAGTGCTAACTTCTGTTCAACCCCATCCCTTGACTCTATACCCAAGTGTACTACACTGTAAGACTTATTCTCACTTTCACTCTTACCAAATGCTGCAATTTTCAATGAACAATTAACCATTGATCTTGAACCTAGTTTCCTACACACTCTCTCAGTTACATATGAAAGCTGACTACCACTTCAAATGCACATCTAATATCAGCTCTCATTTTCTTATTCTCGAGATTAAAACAAGTAGCTTTCGCAGTCTGCAAAAGTATTATGCACTTTGAATATGCCAATAAAGACAAGGATTTAAAAGGCTCAGCCTTAGGATTAAGACAATCTTTGCTCTCATTCCTTCCTTCTCAGGAGGCTTACTGGCATCTTCCCATTTAAAAGCAATTGCTAATATGGTGTTGCCCACCACATTGACCGCACCTCTTGTTTTGCCTACTAACGCGACTTAAATGCCCTCTTTTCAAGCAAATGTAACATCGGTCTTCTTGAAGAATGCGCCTTCTTGCTTCTGGATTGCTAACCTTCCTACATGCTTCTAACAACTATGGCTGGCTACAATAACCATAAAATAAAGCTGCAGTAGTAGCTGCTCCTCCCGTCTTTCTAGACTTACCATGACTATGACAAATATCAAAGCCTGATTTCTTTACTTCTGGAGCAGCCCGTTCTCTGGCCTTCAGCTCATCACCTAATACATTCATTAAATTGTCAAGATTCCAGGTATCATCTGATACATGCCTGCTAATATTGAAACAGAGCTCTGAGGGCAGTTTTCTCATCAATACCGAAGGAAGTAAGCTCGAGCTCTGAGGGCAGTTTTCTCATCAATACCGAAGGAAGTAAGCTAGTATATGCCTCAGGTGAAACAACCAAAGCTTTCAAGGCTCGCAAGTGGGCTTGAACTTTGTCGTATAAGGCTCTCAAGGCCATGGTATTACCTTGCCATGACACAGATTTCAATGCAAATAGAGTATCCATGTGCTTCGATATGATACGCTCCTTGTTGCCAAATCGCAACTCAAGTAAAGCAATTGCTTCAGAACAATTGGCAGCACTTAAGGCAAGACCGGCTTTAGTATCCTTTGCTTCCTTAGTTAAAAGCGTTTGTAAGTAAGAAAACTTTTCTATTTCAAATATCTGATCATTATTATGCTTGATATAGATCCTGAAAGGTGACCCATTCCGTTATATCTCCACCAAATTTAGGCAAGTTCAGCTTCGGCAACCGGGCTTACTATAGCTCGTACTACTGGCAGGTTCGTTAGATGCAGGTACAGCAGCAAGGCAGGAGTCAATTGTCACAAATTTGTTGTAAATCTCCTGCATAAACTTATCTGCTTCTTCTATGTCATGCATCACCTCTTCCTCATCATCAGTCAACGTCAAAATCTCTTTATCAAGTTTATGTAAATAATCTAATTTCTCATCAAGGCCGAACCTAAATTGAGAAAGCTTCATGGGGTCTGGTACAGCACCTCCATCTACAGCAGGCAAGAGACTATCAACCTCATCAAGCATCTTCTTAGTCACCACTTTTTTGCCTCTAGGAACTACCTTCTTTTTAGCCAGCTCGGCCATCAAAACGCTCACGTGAACTCGCGTGTGCTTGCTAATCAACTTCATTATTTCAAAAAATATAAAATAGGTAACAATAGGCTAACACCCAGCCACATTCCACTCTCTACCTCGTACGAGTCGATTACCACTTCTTTCTTCCAGAGAAAGTGGCCGGTGTCATTATCCACTACCAAACTTTACCATGCGTTGCCTCGAAGATCTGCCAGTTTTCCTGGTTTCGGCACAAAATGTGGGACTTTGCTTGTCTCCTCCAGGTTCTCAGATTGACTAGACATCTTGAAGACTCTGTCGTGGCTGGATTGTTTGGGATTTAAAAGATTTGTCTGTGTTAACAAACTCTTCTTCAACAAAATGCAAGCCCATTGAAGAATTAAGCATGCTCAAAAAATTAATTAATTACACCTCGATAATTGATTACTCTCGTCACACACAGAAACCATTCATTGACTAATTAAACAAGCTTTCCATTTCAGGATTAAAAATCAGCAAAAATGGCACAACACAAGAGCATAAGGAGCATTAGTTGCATTTTAGCTGATAATTTGGCAAGTCATGCGATTGTTGGCTTTAAGCAATCAATGTCATTTGCAAAACAATTTCGTCAATCTTGATGGCTACAAAGGATGAATCGTGTCACCATTTCACTGCTGAAGAGTTTGAAGAGAGAACACCACAAGGACATAAAGCAGTGTGCAATGAAGTTATGAAGGATTCATCAAATAATAGAGAGAAGTCAACTGAATTTGGAATCAATGAGCGAAGCATCTTAAACGATGTAATGAGTTTGTCTGTAATTGCAGGGCTATACCACAATATTATGCATGAATTATTGGAGGGTGCATTACCATGAGTTAAAGCTTCTGCGTCAAAACACATTCGATGCTGGCTATATGTCTTTAATGCAATATAATGACAGAATCAAAGCATTTGATTACGGTTACACAGAATTAATTGATAAAACAAACGAATTACCTCTTCGTTGCTTTCAAGGAAATTTAAAGATTAGGTATTCAGCTTCAGAAATGCTATCACTATACTATTCAATGTAGGAGATAAAATTCTGACTGACTACATGCACTACAATTGCTTTCTACATTTTAAAATCATACTTCAAATAGTCATATCACTATACATTTCAGAAAAAAATACCATCATACTTAAGTGTTTTGATTGAAGATCACCACTCGATGTTCGTTACATTGTACCCTGACGTAAGCTTCATTCCTTATATAAAATATCCCAAACAGATTTTAAAGCAGAGACTATTAGTTGGAGCATGAACTATGAGGTACGAAGGGAAATTAAAGCATTTAAAGGGTATTTCTAAATCTGGTAATTTTAAGAACATCACCTACACACTGGCCAAAAAGCATCAAGAATGGTTTTTGTATCACCTTCATACAGGGTCAATGTTCACACCAGAGTACGCCTGTGGCCCTATTCATCTTTTGATCTCTCTCTGAAGGATGATGACATTCAGTCATTAATAAAACATAATATGTAATAACATACCTGAAATGGATTACACTAAATGGCACAAAATGTTGTAATAAAAATTGCTTTCTGGTGACATCAATAGAGGATGAAAAACCATTTATATCTAAAGTAAATAAAATCCTCTTAAGGATGAAACAGTTTCAGAAAGTAATGAGTAACCAACATAGAAGTGTTCAAGTGCAGCTGAATCAAGCAGCTCTGGAATTAGTAGAAACTAATCATAAGATGCTGCAGTCTATCTTACAAACCCTCATTTTATGTGGTCGACAAAACATACATCTTCATGGCCATTGTGATAGCTCTGTGAATGTTGATATTGATCCAAGTGGTCGGCACGGCAATTTTTGGGCACTGTTAGTTTCATGTTGATGCAGATGAACTTTTAAAGAATCACTTAGCTAAAGCTCCAAGAAATGTAATGTACATGTCTCCAGATATTCAAAATCAGATTATCAGTATTTTCGAGATTATAATTATTAGAAATAAAATTATTTGTCAAGTAAAGGAAGCTCAGTTTCTACAGTGGTTGCAATGAAGTCACTGATTGCTCCAATAAGGAACAACTTAGCATTGTTTTAAGATATGTTAGCCCTTCTGACAAAATTATTACAGAGGATTTTGTAGCTTTCATTGAATGTCATTCTGGTGTTACTGGAAGAGCTTTAGCAAACAAGCTGTTGAGTTTTATCACTTCTTCAGGTTTGGATCCACACATGCTGCGTGATCACTGATATGATTGAGCTGGAAACATGTCAGGAAAGAGATTAATGGAGCAGCAGCTATTATATCTTCCAGTTATCCCTTAGCTCTCTACCTTCATTGTACTTCTCATGGTTTAAATATAGCTGTTGTTGCTTCTCTTGAAATTCCATCTATTTGTAACATGATTGGGGTTGTCAACAGAGTATCCACTTACTTTTTTGCTCATCCTAAGCTGCAGAATAAACTTGAAGAGGCAATTGAAAGAACACAACCCGAATCTAATTTAAATGAATTGAAAGATCTGTGCCAGACTAGGTGGTTAGAACGCATTGTTGCCTTGTCAAGGTTTAAAGCCCTTCATCTTGCCATTACTGCATGTTTTGAGACCATTACTTTTAGAAGGTACTGCCTCTTGAAGTCAAGATGCAATTACAGATGCCAGTACCCTTCTTTTGGCAATAAGTACAACTGATTTTGTCACTTCTTTAGTAATAGCCACTCAAAGCCTTACCTATCTACTACCTTTAACTTTAAGTCTCCATTGTGAAGCAAAGGATATTGTTTAAGCAGTAACTGAAATAGAGCACTTAAAAAAGTGTTATCTAATTTACATGAAAATGTTGATGCTTATCACAATCAGTGGTTCATTGAAATTGAAAAGATGTGTCATGCTGTGGGAACAATTCCCTCCCTTCCTCGTATCTGTGGCTGTCAGACACATTGAAGCAACATGCAAGCTGAGACACCATCAGAATACTATCGTAAAGCAATAACAATTCCAATAATAGATCATTAATAGCTGAGATTAACAGTCATTTTTGTCAGCATCAGAAAACAGCTCTGCGTGGCTTGTCTCATTCCTTCAGTGATGGTTGGAAGACAATGGAAGATATGTTAATGTAAGTGTCGGAGCTAGGAGATACGCATGAAAATGATATGCCACAGAACCAGCTTGGAGAGCGAGACTTAATCATGGTTTATGAAGTAAAAACAACAACAGGAAGAGCATGGAGCATCATCACTACCTACTTCGCCATCTTTTGCTTTACCCAATGCATCATCTCTTTTTCCTAACATACAAAAACTTCTGCGCATTCTTTGTACACTTCTGTCACATCATGCTGTGCTGAAAGATCTTTTAGTGGGCTGAAGCAGATCAAATCACCAGTCAGATCCCAAATGGTGAATTAAAGGCTCTCTGCTTTAGCATTGCTGCACACTCCTATGATTGGGGCGAGCATAATTGAGCCCCACTCAGGCGAAGTCTTCCTCACTCAGTCACTCAGTATGTACGTGCATCTCCAGTCACACCTATTCTGGTCACACCCATTTGTGCACAACACTCTCTCTCTATTAAAAAAATCAATGATCTAATGCGGTAGAATTTTAATGAAACGTTTGCATAATTTTAGACGGAAACACGTGTCAACTGTGAAGAAGAAACTGTTGATTTTCTTTTATCATACTATTATCCTTACAAAAGTATTATCTTCTTTAAGTATTCGTCATGAGTAGCAACGAAGATAAGAAGCGTCTCCGTAATGAACGAGACAGAGAGCGAAGGAGGAACGAGACTCCTGAAGAGTAGAAAGCATGAAGAGCTGGCAGGAATAAAAAGGACGCTCTTCGCTGAGCTCAGAGGAGACTGATGGGAGTTCCAGACCCAAGATTAACTATAGAAACTGCTAGTCAGAGAGAACGCTTAGCTGGCAGCAGAGCTAGATCTCTGTCTATAAGAGAGAGGGAAATAAGTCCTGAGAGAAAACATCACCAAGCAGGGGACAGAGCTAGGTATCATGAAAGGACAGAGAGGGAAACAAGTCCTAAGAGAGAACATCGCCAAGCAGGGGACAGGGCTATATATCATGAAAGGAGAAAGAGGGAAACAAGTCCTGAAAGAGAATATCGCTAAGTAGGGAACAGAGCTAGGTATTATGAAAGGAAGGAGAGGGAGACGACTCCTGAGCAACATAAAGCCATTCCACAATGTAGAGCTTCATCTCCATATGATAGAATGCTCCAATATCTTGAGACAATGTCATCGATTAAGTTTCTCAAGTGCGAGACATGTTTGGAAAATTTTCCAAATTTGTCAGTAACTCTTCAGTCCAATGGAGTCAGTGAGTCCAGCAGGCGTGCTAATGGTAAGCATTCACAAGCTGTACTCCAGTGGGAATAACATAGACCCAGGAGTAGTACCTACACAATTACAGGTATTAATACTATCCTTACTAATTCTTGCTTAATATTTTTATTTATTATTAGGGACTCACACAAGCAGAAGAAATGTTGGTGTCTGCTATAATGCTAGTTATGTCCATTTACAGGCTACCTCACGGACAGTATGGCTATTGTGGACAAGTCATCAACTTTTCTCAAGACATAAAATCATTTGCTACAAGACTGCCCCGCCTACCATCTGAGATTAATGTGCTGGTTGTAAGGAAAGAAAGGGAGCAGACACACAGGGACTTTCATGTTCGTAGAAGAGTTGTGGAGGATGCTCTGGCATGGTTGCTGGCTAATAATATCTATTACAGGAGTATTGGAGTTAGTCTCAATCAAGACACTTTGGCCAGCCTAACTGAAGATGGAGATCTCACTGACCTTCACACAATTCAGCCAACAGAGTCTCAAGGAGAAGCTACGTTAGACGACACCACTACTACTGAAGAACACTACTCTTTATCATTTGTGCCTAATGCAGCACCACCTGCTACTGAGAGGGAAACAAGCCAGCAAGCTATCCGTCCTTAGGACAGACACAATCATCACATTTCATGTGGTCAAGCAATGGAGGGACTCCTATTAATAATTTTGAAACAGAGGGCTATATTTCAATGGCATTTCCTACTTTGTTTCCTACTGGTAGGTGTCGATACATTTCCATTTAAATTTATTATAATCATTTTATATTTATTAGGTACTGCTGACTTTAATTGTACACGTATTTTTTCCGTCACAGTTGGCAACTACTTCACGCACCTCATGAAATACAATGATGGGAGGCTTGCCAAGCATCCTCGGTTCTGTTTTTTGCTCTCAACACTGAGATGAGATAGCGCGCAAATGAAACGGACAATTTGCATCAGACAACATCCTGGTGAAGCTTACCTCACTGTTTATGACCTGAGAGATATGATTGGTCGTGAAGGAGAAGTATTTGCCAACAAGGTTGCACATTATGGAGCATGTTTTTGTGGTACCAGGCAGTACTAGTTTAGAGAAAGGAATTGTCTCATTGCCATGACTGATACTTTGGGACTGCACACCATCTTCTTCACTCACAGTGTTGCTGATTACCAGTGGCCTGAGTTAGCAAACCTCATCTGTCCTGAAGATCCAGATGACAAACAAGCTCGAGCTAGAGCAGTTTTCAATAATATTGCACTAGCTGACTGGTTCTTTACCTACAGAATCTAAAAGTTTGTTGAAGTGTTTTATGTTGGTATACTTGGAGCCACAGACTACTGGATGAGGTTTGAGTGGCAACATTGAGGCAGTCCTCATATACATGGACTAGCTTGGTTACCCAATGCTCCTAATGTTGAGAACCTTCTTTCATACCAATCTTATCTTGTGGAGTCAGCTAAGCAACAAATCATTGAGTATGCTGTCAATATCATTTCTACCATCAATCCTGTGGTCCTTCCTGATGGCAGTAATGTCAGTGATGCTCCACCAGCAAAGGTTGATCCACACGTCTGTAAAAAGTCATTTTGACAGATAACTGATTTTGAAGAAGACTTGACTCATCTTATTGCTACCAGCCAACAATACACTCGCTGTTCAGAGTCCTACTGCCTACGTACACGTAATGGCAAGCAGGAGTGTCGGTTTGGATATCCTGGCACAGACCACCATCAACATCACTGAAGAGGAGCCTGTAATACTCACTGCACGTAATGATGGGATGCTCAGCAGCTTCAATCCCATTCAGCTAACATCCTGGCATGCTAATGTGGACAAGCAGTACATTGTATCAAGGAACAGGCTTGTTCAGTACTGCACCAAGTATGTCACCAAAAGTGAGACTAGGTCACAGTTTTTGAGGGATACTTTTGCCAACATTACTCAATCTCTCAAAGAAGGCAACAAATCTGTCAAAGCTGTCCATCAACACCTTTGGAGAGAGGGACTTTTCAGCACAGGAAACCTGTCACCTATTGCAGCTTCCCATGTACAAGGCATCAAGGAGTTTTACTAACCTCAGTCTTGATGGCTCTAGAGCTGTTGAAAACACTGCACAAGAGGAAAAGAGTGCAACAGCTCATTCTGTGTTGGATCATTGCATATCATGTCCTACTACTCCACACTTCAAATCAATCACTCTCTTGGACTTCACTCGTCAGTACACAATGCCCACGGAGTTGTGTACTGAACCAAAAAAGAGAAGCAAAGAAGTGGTTGTCACCCCAAAGCCATACTGTTC